>NC_140997.1:153164832-153308256 GCF_052327205.1 Somniosus microcephalus
GAGAGAGAGAGCCCGGCAGTGCCGAGGCTTTTTCGAATGCATGTTGTTGTTGGAAGAGAGAGAGCGACTGGGTGGGGAGAGAGAGAGCGACTGGGGGGGAAGAGAGAGAGCGACTGGGGGGAAGAGAGAGAGCGACTGGGGGGGGAAGAGAGAGCGCAACTGGGGGGGGAAGAGAGAGAGGGACTGGGGGGAAGAGAGGGACTGGGGGGAAGAGAGAAAGGGATTGGGGGGGAAAAGAGAGCGGGACTGGGGGGAAGAGAGAGAGTGACGGGGGGAAGAGAGAGAGGGACTGGGGGGAAGAGAGAGAGGGACGGGGGGGAAGAGAGAGAGGGACTGGGGGGGAAGAGAGAGAGGGACTGGGGAGGAAGAGAGAGAGGGACTGGGGGAAGAGAGAGAGGGACTAGGGGGGAAGAGAGAGAGGGACTGCGGGGAATAGAGAGAGGGACTGGGGGGAAGAGAGAGAGGGTCTGGGGGGAAGAGAGACAGGGACTGGGGAAGAGAGAGAGGGACTGGGGGGGAAGAGAGAGAGGGACTGGGGGGTAGAGAGAGAGGGACTGGGGGAAGAGAGAGAGGGACTGGGGGAAGAGAGAGAGGGACTGGGGGGGAAGAGAGAGAGGGACTGGGGGGAAGAGAGAGAGGGACGGGGGGAAGAGAGAGAGGGACTGGGGGGGAAGAGAGAGAGGGACTGGGGGGAAGAGAGAGAGGGACTGGGGGGAAGAGAGAGAGCGACTGGGGGGAAGAGAGAGAGCGACTGGGGGAAGAGAGAGAGCGACTGGGGGGAAGAGAGAGAGCAACTGGGGGGAAGAGAGAGAGCGACTGTGGGGACGAGAGAGAGCGACTGGGGGGAAGAGAGAGAGCGAATGGAGGGAAGAGAGAGAACGACTGGGGGGAAGAGAGAGCGACGGGGGAAGAGAAAGCCCGACTGGGGGGAAGGGGCGAAGGGGAGGGGGTCGGAAGGGGAAGGGAGGGGAGGGGGGGAAGGGATGGGAGGAGGGGGGAAGGAGAGGGGAAAGAGGGGGAGGGGGAAATGGGGGGAGGGGGAAGGGAGGGAAGGGGGAGGGGGGAGGGGGGGAGGAGGGAGGGGGGGTGGAGGGGGGAGGAGCGGGGTGGAGGAAGGGGAGGAGGGGGTGGAGGGGGGGAGGGGGAGAGGGAGAAGGGAAGGGGAGGAGGGAAGAGGTGGTGGAGGGGGGAGGGAGGAGGAGGAAGGGGAGGAGGGGGGTAGGGGGGGAGGAGGGGAGGGGGAGAGGGGGAGTCCCCGAGCTCCGCCCCCGTTCTCCTAATGTCCCACCCCCCCGATGTCCCACCCCCCGATCTCCCAATGTCCCGCCCCTGATCTCCCAATGTCCCGCCCCCGATCTCCCGATATCCCGCCCCCGATCTCCCGATGTCCCACCCCATGATCTCCCAATGTCCCGCCCCCCGATCTCCCGATATCCCGCCCCCGATCTCCCGATGTCCCACCCCCCCGATCTCCCGATGTCCCGCCCCGCGATATCCCGCCCCCCCCGATGTCCCGCCCCCCCGATCTCCCGATGTCCCACCCCCCGATCTCCCGATGTCCCGCCCTGCGATCTCCCGATATCCCGCCCCCCCCGATCTCCCAATGTCCCGCCCCCCGATCTCCCATCCCCCGATCTCCTGATGTCGCGAGCCCCGCCCCCGATGTCCCGAGCCCCGCCCCCCCGCCCTCCCGAGCACCGGCTTCCCGCTCTCCGGAGCCCCGCCCTCCCGAGCTGGCTTCAAGACTGCCGATTGCGGCTGTGAGAGACGGCCGGCAGGCCCGGTTGCCGGGGTAACCCTTCCAGCTCTCCAAGCACCGCCCGAGATCCGCACTCCCGAGAGCCCCGCCCCCCCCGCCCAAGCCTAGCGGGGAACAGAGAGAGATGCCGCGTCTCAGCTGCTCCTGCTGCGCGCGCACCCTGTGTATGTCCCGTGACCCTCGTGGCTGACGCCGTTGCCCCGGGTAATGTGACGGGGGGGGAGGAGCTTAGCAGAAGCCATGGGACAATTACCTAGCTCGGGCATGGCTGGGCAGGAGAAGCCCAGGCTTTGAGGCCTAGGTTCTGAGGCCTTACAAAAACGGGAAAAGGTAGGAAAAAGAATCTTCAGGTTAGAGAAAATATTTACAAATGAATGAAGTTTTTTTTAAAAACAATTTAATAAAAGCAATTTTTTTTTGCTGGAAATGTATATTTGAAAAGAAAGACGCAGAAAGCGGGAAAAAGAATGGAAGCAAGATGGCGGCTACTCACCTTGGTTCAGAACGATAAGGCCCGCCCACACACGCACCCGATTGGTCAATCGTCCTGTCACCGAAACATAGGATTGGTCAATCGTCCTGTCACTCGACTCTAGGAGGGCCCGCCTGCCCGCGCGACGAACCCACCCCTGGCACGCAGCGATTGGTCGAACGTCGGGTTGCTCGACCGTACGATTGGTCGACCTTAATGTCACTCTATGCTAATGAGCGGATAATGAGATGCTAATGAACGGAATTTTGAACGTTTTTTGGATACCGTGGGCGCAATTTTTGTCTCGCTGAAACGTAAATATGCTTATGACCGTTCCGGAATCGTAAGCTTTCTTTTGATGTGACGCGCGTGTAGGTACGCTCTATAACTTTAGAGTTTATAGCCGGACAGACACACCGAAGGACAGACAGACAGACAGACAGATAGACAGACAGACAGATAGACAGACAGATAGACAGACAGACAGATAGACAGACAGACAGACAGAAAAACAGACAGACAGGCAGAGAGATCTATATTTTTATATATATAGACTAGCTGGAGTGCCCGGCGGTGCCGAGGCTTTTTCGAGAGCATGTTGTTGTTGGAAGAGAGAGCGACTGGGGGGGAGAGAGAGAGCGACTGGGGGGGAAGAGAGAGAGTGACTGGGGGGGAAGAGAGAGAGCGACTGGGGGGGAAGAGAGAGAGGGACTGGGGGAAGAGAGGGACTGGGGGGGAAGAGAGAGAGGGACTGGGGGGAAAAGAGAGAGGGACTGGGGGGAAGAGAGAGAGTGACTGGAGGGGAAGAGAGAGAGGGACTGGGGGGAAGAGAGAGAGGGACTGGGGGGAAGAGAGAGAGGGACTGGGGGAAGAGAGAGAGGGACTGGGGGAAGAGAGAGAGGGACTGGGGGGGAATAGAGAGAGGGACTGGGGGGAAGAGAGAGAGGGACTGGGGGGAAGAGAGAGAGGGACGGGGGAAGAGAGAGAGGGACTGGGGGGTAGAGAGAGAGGGACTGGGGGTGTAGAGAGAGAGGGACTGGGGGGCAGAGAGAGAGGGACTGGGGGAAAGAGAGAGAGGGACTGGGGGGAAGAGAGAGAGGGACTGGGGGGGAAGAGAGAGAGGGACTGGGGGGGAAGAGAGAGAGGGACGGGGGAAGAGAGAGTGGGACTGGGGGAAGAGAGAGAGCGACTGGAGGGGAAGAGAGAGAGCGACTGGGGGTGAAGAGAGAGAGCGACTGGGGGGAAGAGAGAGAGCGACTGGGGGGGAAGAGAGAGAGCGACTGGGGGGGAAGAGAGAGAGCGACGGGGGGAAGAGAGAGAGCGACTGGGGGGGAAGAGAGAGAGCGACAGGGGGCAAGAGAGAGATGGGGAGAAGAGAGAGAGAGGGAAGGAGAGAGCGAGAGGGAAGGAGAGAGAGAGAGGGAAGGAGAGAGAGAGAGGGAAGGAGAGACAGAGAGGGAAGGAGAGAGAGAGGGAAGGAGAGGGAGAGTGAAGGAGAGAGAGAGAGGGAAGGAGAGAGAGAGAGGGAAGGAGAGAGAGAGGGAAGGAGAGAGAGATGGAAGGAGAGAGAGACGGAAAGCAAAGGAGGGAGAGAGGGAATGAGAGAGAGAGAGAGGGAGACAGAGACAGAGGGAGGGAGAGAGAGAGACAGAGAGGGAATGAGAGAAAGGGGAAAGGGGTGGGGGAGCAAGGGGTGGGGAGAAATGGGTGGGTGGCGTGGATGGGGGAGAAGGGTAGGGTGGGGTGGGTGGGGGAGAAAGGGGTGGGTGCTGTAGGATGGGAGGGGTGGGGTGGGTGGGGGAGAAAGGGGTGGGTGGTGCGGGATGGGAGGGGTGGGGTGGGTGGGTGGGGGAGAAAGGGGTGGGTGGGGGGGAAGGGGGGTGGGGGGAAGTGGATGTGGGGGAGGGAAGGGGAGGTGGGAGGGGTGGGGAGGGAAGGGGGAGTTGGGAGGGGGGTGGGGGAAGGGGGGTGTGGGGGGGAAGCGGGTGTGGGGGGAAGGGGGGGTGGGGGTGTGTGGAGGGGAAGGGGGGTTGGGGGGTGGTTGTGGGGAAGAGGGGGTGTGGGAGGGGAAGGGGGGTGGGGGCGTGGGGGTTTGGAGGGGGAAGGATGGAAAGGGAGGGGGGAGAGGAAAGGGAGTGGGGGGTGAAAGGGAGTGGGGGGAAGGGAGGGGTGGGAAAGGGAGGGGTGGAAAGGGAGGGGGTGGAAAGGGAGGGGGGAAAGGGAGGGGGGAAGGGGTGGGAAAGGGGGGGAAAGGGTGGGGGGGGAAGGGAGGGGGGGAAGGGAGGGCGGGAAAGGGAGGTGGGAGCCAGCAGACCCTCTCCCATTGTTGGTCCCTTTCTGGGCCGGAAGCCTAGGACTGGAGTTGCGCTGCTGGCCGTTGGAGAAGCCTCAGCCTCAGGCTCCTGCACTGACATGGCAAGGGGTGGGGGAGCAAGGGGTGGGGAAACATGAAACTTAAAGTACTTATAAAACATTTTTGGTAAATCTTTCTATAACATACACTTTACAATCTCACCAATCTTTTTATTAAAAAAGGGGTCCTCACCTGTCAGTGTGTTGTATCACAAACAATGGCCGCTGCTTGCATTTCAGTTGGAAAGCTTAGGCCCCGCCCACACAGTCGATTGTCTGTCTCGGTCACCAGGACCCGATTGGGAGCACAGAAGCCCCACCCACTCTATGTTCCTGTACTAAGATGGCCGCACATGCACTCTGTTACACACTGAATCAAAATGTCGTCGCACTGAAACTTTTCACCCTCCTTGACAAAGATGGCTGCCGTTAACCTGGGACTGTCAGAAGAAGAAATTTCCTCAGTTGCAAACACAGGATCTTCAGATTATTATTCGGGGCTTGCGACCTACCCCGGTTGCTTATGAAGCCTCCCCACCTACTGACCCCGGGAATGGAGCTGAGGCAGCACACCCTCTCCCCTCTGCCAGTGTTTGTCTCTGACTAGGCCGGGAGCCTGGGACAAGAGTTGCGCTGCTGGCAGTTGGAGAAGCCTAGGCCCCGGGCCTGGAATAACGGTGAAAGGTAGGAAAATTATAGAGGTTAGAGAAAAGATTTACAAATTAATTAACTTTTTTTAAAAACAATTTGTGTTTTAAAAGCAACTTTTTTTTTTGCTGGAAATGTAGATTTGAAAAGAAACACGCAGAAAGTGGGGAAAAAGAAATGAACAGTTTGGAATCAAGATGGCGGCCACTCACCTCGATTCAGAACGATAAGGCCTGCCCACACATGCACCGATTGGTCAACCGTCATGTCACCGCAGCGTAGGATTGGTCAATCGTCCCATCACTCGATTCTAAGAGGGCCCGCCCGCACGCGCGATGAACCCGCCCCCGTGACGCAGTGATTGGTCAACTGTCGGGTTGCTCGACCATACGATTGGTCAACCTCGACGTCACTCAATGGTAATCAGCGGATAATGAGCGGAATTTTAAATGTTTTTTGGATACCGCGGGCGCAATTTTTGTCCGGCCAAAACGTAAATCCACTTATGACCGTTCCGGAATCGTAAGCTTTCTTTTGATGTAACGCACGTGTAGGTACACTCTATAACTTTAGAGTGTATAGCCGGACAGACACACCGAAGGACAGACAGACAGATAGACAGACAGACAGACAGAGAGACAGACAGACAGACAGAACAATCCTTTTACATATATATAGATAATAGGGGCCGAGGTTATGATCTGAAATTGTTGAACTCTATGTTGAGTCCAGAGGGCTGTAAAGTGCCTAATCGAAAGATGAGGTGCTGTTCCTCGAGCTTACGCT
The DNA here is from genome assembly GCF_052327205.1 of Somniosus microcephalus. Classification (NCBI taxonomy): domain Eukaryota; kingdom Metazoa; phylum Chordata; class Chondrichthyes; order Squaliformes; family Somniosidae; genus Somniosus; species Somniosus microcephalus. Next base: position 153,170,850 of record NC_140997.1, read on the forward strand.
GAGCTTCCGTGGAACAATGCAAGAGGCCGAGGACGGTGAGGTCTGAGTGGGAGTGGAGCGGTGAATTAAAGTGACAGGCGACCGGAACCTCGGGGTCCCCCTTACAGATTGGACGGAGGTGTTCCGCAAAGCGGTCACCCAATCTGCATTTGATTTCCGCAATGTAGAGGAGACCGCATCGTGAGCAGCGAATACAGTATACTAGATTGCAAGAAGTTCAAGTAAATCACTGTTTCGCCTGGAAGGGGTGTTTGGGGCCCTGGACAGTGGGAAGGGGTGAGGTATAAGGGCAGGAGTTGCATCCCCTGCGCTTGCATGGGAAGGTGCCGGGCGAAGGGGAAGGGGTGCTGGGGGTGATAGAGGAGTGGGTTAGGGTGTGTCACGGAGGGAGCGGTCCCTATGGAATGCTGAAAGGGGAGGTGAGGGGAAGATGTGTTTGGTGATGGGATCACGCTGGAGGTGGCAGAAATGGCGGAGGATGATCCGTTGAATGTGGAGGCTGGTGGGGTGAAAGGTGAGGACAAGGGGAACTCTATTGTGGTTCCGGGAGGGAGGGGCAGATGTGGGGGCAGAAGTGCGGGAGATAGAACGGACACGGTCGAGGGCCGTGTCAACCTTATTGTTCCTCTCTACATAGATCCAGCTTTGCATACCAACTGAAAAATTATCCCCTCTTACTCCACAAATAATAAAAAATCTTGAAGCACTTATCATATAATACGATTACTCTGAAAGTGCAACTGTTATGTAGCAAATTGCACAAACATGTTTCATCCCGCAAGATCCTTCTGATTCAGAGGAGCAGGTTACCCACTGAGCCAAGCTCTTCTGCTTTCTCTCCTTTTTTCTCTCTATTGATAACATTTCTCTTGCAACATTGTGGTTCCTTAATAGCTGCGAATTCCAATTCTCACCTTTTAAAACAGAATTTCCTAAGCACCATCTCTTTTCTGCTCTCCATTTTTACAGATTGCCCACATCGGTACATTAACATCACTAAACAGGGAGACACCAACCTCTTGTGAATTTGTTGCGATTTGGGGGTTTCTTTACTCTTTTATTTTGGATATTTTTGGCTTCCATCGTTCAAATTTTATGCAGAATTACATCGAATTTACATAACAGAAACAGGCCATTCAGCACAACTGGTCTATGCTGCTGTTTATGCTGCACACAAGCCAGTTCACGCCTTACTTCATCTAACCTTATCTGCATATCCTTCTATTCCTTTCTCCCTCATGTACTGATCTAGCTTCCCCATTGATGCGCTATCAATTACTCATAAAAGACGGAGAGTTAGGAGAGTAACTAAAGGCTTTTATTAGCAAAGAACAGAGCATGCCTCTCGTGGTTGACTGGGTTCCAAGAAGGCAGGGGGCTGCAGGTCAAACACCTTTATACCTGGGCCTGTGGGTGGAGCCAGCCGAGACATGTTGAGGCATGCATAGGTACAACAGTGTGCAACAACAACAACAACAGTGAATAACAATAACAGTGGTTTACCACATTCACCCCTTGTTTAAAATTGAGTCCGGCGGGGCGAAGTGTACTAAAGGTTCGTGTAAGTAAGTCTATCAGATGGCCTTGTATGCCGTCCTGATCGTCGTGGTGGCGGCGGTGATGGTGCAGCATCCAACGTTGAATCTGGCGTCTCATTGAGTGGTTGGGTGGTCAATGACGGGTCCTGGGGCTGCGGCATGCCGTCTAGCGGGGTTGGGTTGTGGGTAGTGGTGGATGGCAATGGTAGTGTTTCAGGGGCACCCAAAGGTGCGAGATCTCGTGTGGGGGCTGTGTCCTCCCGCCTGTCCGGGTACGCTATGTAAGCGTACTGGGGGTAGGCGTGGGTAGTGGTGGGTGGCGAGGGAGGTGTTTCGGGAGCACCCGAAGGTGCGAGGTCTCGTATGGAGACTGTGTCCTCCCGCCCGTCCGGGTACACCACGTAAGCATACTGAGGGTTGGCATGGAGGAGGCTCACCCTCTCGACCAGGGGGTCCGTCTTATGGGACCTCACGTGCTTCCGCAGTAGGACGGGTCCTGGAGAAGTCAGCCATGTCGGTAACGAGATCCCCGATGTGGACTTCCTGGGGAAGGAGAACATTCTCTCGTGAGGGGTAGCATTGGTGGCTGTACAGAGCAGTGACCGAATGGAATGGAGTGCCGCAGGGAGGACTTCCTGCCAGCGAGAGGTCGGAAGGCCCTTACATTTCAAGTTTAAAAGGACTGCCTTCCAGACCGTCGCATTCTCCCTTTCCACCTGGCCATTCCCCCGGGGGTTGTAGCTGGTGGTCCTGCTTGTAGCGATACCTCTCGAGAGCAGGTACTGCCGGAGTTCGTCGCTCATAAAGGATGAGCCCCTGTCGCTATGAATATAGCTAGGGAAACCGAACAAGGCGAAGAGGTCATTCAGACATTTAATGACCGTGGTACTGGTCATGTCTGAGCAAGGGATGGCAAACGGGAAACGGGAGTACTCATCAATTATGTTGAGGAAGTACACATTGTTGTCGGAGGAGGGGAGGGGCCCTTTAAAATCGACGCTCAGCCGTTCAAAGGGGCGCGTGGCTTTGATCAGGCTTGCTCTGTCTGGCCTATAAAAATGCGGTTTGCACTCGGCACAGATTTGGCTGTTCCTGGTCATGGTCCTGACCTTCTCGATGGAGTAGGGCAGGTTACGGGATTTGATGAAGTGAAAAAACCTGGTGACCCCCGGGTGGCAGAGGTCATTGTGGAGGGTCTTCAGCCTATCGACCTGCGCGTTGGCGCATGTACCACGTGATAGGGCATCTGGGGGCTCATTGAGTTTCCCGGGCCGGTACAAGATATCGTAATTGTAGGTGGAGAGTTCGATTTTCCACCTCAAGATCTTGTCGTTCTTGATTTTGCCCCTCTGCTTATTATTAAACATTAAAGCTACTGAACGCTGGTCAGTGAGCAGGGTAAATCGTTTTCCGGCCAGGTAATGCCTCCAATGTCGCACAGCTTCCACAATGGCCTGGGCCTCCTTTTCGACAGAGGAGTGTCGAATCTCGGGGCCCTGGAGGGTCCTTGAGAAAAAGGCCACGGGTCTCCCCGCCTGGTTAAGGGTTGCAGCTAGGGCAAAGTCGGATGCGTCGCTCTCCACTTGGAAAGGGATGGACTCATCCAGTGCGTGCATTGTGGCCTTCGCAATATCTCCTTTTATGAGAGTGAAGGCTGCACAGGCCTCTGCTGTCAGGGGGAAGGAGGTGGACTTGATGAGGGGTCTGGCTTTGTCCGCATAGTTGGGCACCCACTGAGCATAGTACGAGAAAAACCCTAGGCATCTCTTCAGTGCTTTTTGGCAGTGGGGGAGGGGGAGCTCCATAAGGGGGCGCATCCTGTCGGGGTCGGGGCCGATGACTCCGTTCTCCACTACACAGCCAAGAATGGCGAGGCGCTTGGTACGAAACATACATTTGTCCTTGTTGTATGTTAGGTTCAGCCGCTGGGCCGTACGGAGGAATTTCTCTAGATTAACATCATGGTCCTGCTGGTCGCGGCCGCAGATGGTGACGTTGTCTAGATAGGGGAAAGTGGCCTGGAGCGCGTTCTGGTCAACCATCCGGTCCATCTCCCGTTGGAAGACTGAAACCCCGTTGGTGACGCCGAAGGGAACTCTGAGGAAGTGGTAAAGACGACCGTCAGCTTCAAAAGCTGTGTACTGGCGGTCCTCAGTCCTGATGGGGAGCTGGTGGTATGCCGACTTCAAATCAATCGTCGAGAATACCCGGTATTGTGCTATCTGATTGACCATGTCAGATATGCGGGGGAGTGGGTATGCATCTAGCTGGGTGTAGCGATTGATCGTCTGGCTGTAGTCAATAACTAGGCGCTGTTTTTCGCCAGTCTTCACTACCACCACTTGTGCTCGCCATGGGCTGGTGCTACTTTCAATAATCCCTTCCTTCAGGAGTCTTGCTACCTCGGATTTAATGAAGCTCCTATCCCCGGCACTGTAACGCCTGCTTTTGGTAGCGATGGGCTTACAGTCGCGGGTGAGGTTAGCGAACAAGGAGGGGGGGGGGACTTTAAGGGTGGAGAGGCTGCAAATGGTGCGCGGCGGGCGATTTAAAAGCTGCTGGCTGCAGACTGTGAGTGGGGGGAGGGGTCCGTCGTACGCTAATGTGACACTCTTAAGGTGGCACTGAAAATCCAACCCCAGTAGAACGGCAGCGCAAAGATGGGGCAGGACCAGGAGTTTAAAATTTTTGTATTCTGTGCCCCTTACTGAAAGGGTCACTACACAGTAGCCACCGACGTCCGCTGACTGGGCTTTGGAAGCCAAAGAGATCCGATGTCGCGTCGGCAGGACCGGGAGAGAGTAACTGCGCACCGTGTCGGGGTGGATAAAGCTTTCCGTGCTCCCGCTGTCAAAAAGGCAGGTAGTGGCGCGGCCGTTTACCGTAATGTCCATCATGGACCTGGACAGTTGATGAGGGAGAGATTGGTCCAGCATCACGGAGGCCAGCGTATGGTCGAGCGAGTCGATGTGGTCGTCAGATGAGGCGGTGGTTGAGTCTGGGTCCCCCGTGGTTGAAGTTGGAGACGTCCGAGATGGCGGACAAGATGGCGGCGCCCATGGTCCCGATCCCCATGCGGCTGGGGAAGCCCAAGATGGCGGACAAGATGGCTGCCCCCACGGTTCGCACGCGGCGCTGCTGGCGTTAGCGGTTTTACCTTTGCAGGCGCTGGCATAGTGTCCTTTCTTCCCGCAGCCGGAGCAGGTAGCGTTTCTCGCCGGGCAGCGTGCTCTGGGGTGTTTTGCCTGGCCACAAAAATAACATTTCTGTGCCTTGGACATCGCAGCAGCAGTTGAAGGTGGCGGTCCCATGACCCAAGGTTGTGGCGTCCACGTTGCGGAGCGGTTAGGGGAGAAGGCGTCCATATTCCTGTGGGCCGCGTCGAACGAGAGCGCGAGGGACACTGCCTTTCTCAGGTCCATTTCTCCCTTTTCCAACAGTCTCTGCCGGGAGTAGTCGGACCTTAGACCCGCAACGAAAGCATCTCGGATCAGTCCCTCCGTGTGTGCTGCGGCTGATACTTCTTTGCAATCGCAGTCTCGGCCGAGTATCCGTAGTGCCCGTAGGAAGGCCTCCACCGATTCCCCGGGCTGCTGTCTGCGGGATCTTAAGAGGTGCCTGGCATAGACCGTATTTACCGGGCGTGCGTATTGCCCTTTTAGCAGATCGATAGCCGCCGCGTAGGTCGTCGCGTCCTGGATTATTGTATAAACTTGGTGGCTCACCTTTGAGGCCAGGATTTCCAACTTGTTTTCGTCCAGGGTCACAGTTGAGGCTTGCAGGTAGGCCTCGAAGCAACGCAGCCAATGCGCGAATTTGGTAGCCGAACCCGCTTCTTGGGGGTCTAGGTCCAGGCATGTTGGTCTGAGGGCTCGCAGCAGCTCCTGCTGCTCAGCGTTTGGTGCAGCAGCCTGCTGTTCAGCGTTTGGTGCAGCAGCCTGCTGTTCAGCGTTTGTCGACATTTTGTTTTTGCTAATAAAATTGATGCGCTATCAATTACTCATAAAAGACAGAGAGTTAGGAGAGTAACTAAAGGCTTTTATTAGCAAAGAACAGAGCATGCCTCTCGTGGTTGACTGGGTTCCAAGAAGGCAGGGGGCTGCAGGTCAATCACCTTTATACCTGGGCCTGTGGGTGGAGCCAGCCGAGACATGTTGAGGCATGCATAGGTACAACAGTGTGCAACAACAACAACAACAGTGAATAACAATAACAGTGGTTTACCACACCCATTAAGGCATCTGTGCTAATCGCCTCAACTACTTTACATGATTACTCTTGTGGGTGAACACTTGCAGCAAGTTCTCTGAGTTTAGAAGAATGAGAGGTGATCTCATAGAAACATATAAGATTCTGAGAGGGCTTCACAGGGTAGAAGCTGAGAGACTGTTTCCCCTGGCTGGAGAGTCTAGAACTAGGGGGCATAGTCTCAGGATAAGGGGTCGGCCATTAAGGACTGAGATGAGAAGAAATTTCTTCACTCAGAGGGTTGTGAATCTTTGGAATTCTCTGTCTCAGAGGGCTGTGGATGCTCAGTCATTGAGTATATTCAAGGCTGAGATCAGTAGATTTTTAGACTCTATGGGGATTGGGCAGGAAAGTGGAGTTGAGGTCGAAGATCAGCCATGATCTTATTGAATGACGGAGCAGGCTCGTGGGGCTGTATGACCTACTCCTGCTCCTAATTCTTATGTTCTTATTCTCCTTTTGTCATTCACCCAAATATCGAGGTAAATTTGTAGCGTCCCCACGGAATGGACTGAGAAGCCGCATCAGTTTATTTCAGATATTATTTCATTGGCTGTAAAGTGCTTTGAGACGTCCGGTGGTCGTGAAAAGCGCTATAAAATGCAAGTGTTTCTTTCTTTTCTTTCTTTCTTTCTATTAGTTTTTGTCCCATGCTTTCACATGATCCTTCTCATCTTCGGTTGGCAGAATATCACCACAGTAAACTTTGATTTAGGCTTTAACTGTCAAACAAATTTAGTAAATGGTCAAAGAATATGCAAATAGTAGCAGTAATACATAGGATTACATAGGATATACGCCACAGAAACAGGCCATTTGGCCCAACCAGTCCATGCTGGCGTTTATGCTCCACTCGAGCCTCCTCCCGTCTTTCCTCATCTAAATCTATCAGCGTAAACCTCTATTCCCTTCTCCCTCATATGCTTGTCTAGCCTCTGCTTAAATGCATCTATACTATGCGCTTCAACCACATCCTGTAGTAGCGAGTTCCACATTCTCACCACTCTTTGGGTAAAGAAGTTTCTTCTGAATTCCTTATTTGATTTCTTGGTGACTCTCTTATATTGATGGCCTCTAGTTATGCTCTTCCCCACAAGTGGAAACATTCTCTCTGTATCCACTCTATCAAAACCTTTCATAATTTTAAAGACATCATAAACAACATAAATTGTTCAAGTAGCTGTGACATGAAGCCGTCTCATGTAGCAGAAAATAATACATTTAGTGAACAACTGCAGTCTCAGAATCTGATAAAAGCAATTTTCTTATGTCTGCTTTGGGTCATCTTCGAAAGCTATCAAGCCTGCCCATCTCGCCTTGAAGTCTTCAGGTACTCTCACTGATTTGAACAAGTTAGGATAATAAATACCTTCAAAAGGAAAAGTGAGTGGACCAAGCAGAATTAAATAACTGCCCGTTAAATCAACTAAAAAGCTGCCCATCAAAAACATATTTGAACAAATACTACAAGATGTTTGTATTTGAATCCCTCCTTCAGACGCCAGGCACAGACAAACTAACAAAATCTGTAGGCCCCGAGCTCTGGACTTCATTTCCTAAACCCTTTTGCCTCTCCACCTCTCTCTCCTCCTTTAAGACGCTGCTTAAAAGCTACTTCTTTGACCAAACTTTTGGTCACCTGTCTTAATGTCTCATTCTTTGACTCGGTGTCAATTTTATGTCTAATTACACTTCTGCGAAGCACCTTGAGGCATTTTACTACGTTAAAGGCACAATATAAATACACATTGTTGTTGCTGCTTTTATCAGGTTAATCTGGAATGTGAGTTCTGTGAATGACGCTGGCTTTTAATCCCTTATGTAGCATGGCAGAATTGAAAGAAGCCAATGCCATTCTAAGGCTAAGTGAACATAATCCCATTTTACCAAATTAAAATCACAGAGAGCACCGGAAGCTCAATGTGTATCTTACAGATTTGACAGTCCCAGTGTGGAAATCAGAATAGCAGCCAAGAAGAGAAAGTCTCTTGCTAGCTGAGCATGAAGCAGTGCCTAGCTGATAAGCAGTCATCTCCATGGCCAGGCAGTTCTGGATCAGGCCCTGGGCTGGTTGGAAAACTCAGGCTCCAATTATAAACTGCAAAGAAGCCACTCCAGGGAACATAACCCATCTCATTAGAGTGATGCTAGAGGGTAGAGGAAACCCAAAATATGACATTTCCATCAGTCTAAAAGTAAACAGAGAAAATTAAGGCTGAATCTTAAACAACAAATGCTTCATTTTTGTCATGCTGAACAATAATACTGTGTAATAATAATAATGAGTTTGCTCTTGTATACTGTAAGCAGAAAACAGAGAAAGAGTACTCAGACTTACAGTGCAAAAATAATAACAGGCTGAGGCTCTTTTCTCTAGAAAAGCGAAGGCTGAGGGATGACCTAATAGAGGTCTTCAAAATTATGAACGCATTTGCTTGGGTAGACGTAGGGAAGATGTTTCCACTTGTGGGGAATCTAAAACAAGACAGCCACTAATAAATCCAATAGAGAATTCAGGAGAAACATCTTTACCCAGAGAGTGGTTGGAATGTTAAACTCGCTACCACAGAGAGTAGTTGAGGCGACTAGCATAGATACATTTAAGGGGAAGCTAGATAAGTACATGAGGGAGAAAGGAATAGAAGGATACACTGAAAGGGTGAGATGAAAGAGGGTGGAATGAGGCTCATGTGGAACTTAAACACGGCCACAGACCAGTTGGGCTGAATGGCCTGTTTCTGTGCTGTACATGCTATGGAATTCTATACAGCAATAACGTTGAGAGAAATACTTTCTGGGTGAAGTATCCGCCTCCCCTCCTTACTAAAAAAATCTTGATCACCAAACGTAGTATTGCTACGAAATATCCTTCAATGTGACTTCAGTGCAAAAACAGTGATGAAGGGAGGAGTAATGACAGTGATATACTATTGTCATTCTCAGGGGCATAGACTTAATATTTTGCAAAAATAATTCACACCACAGGGAGATGATCTAATGCTGAGGATGCCAGCGACTTTTTGCCTGTTGCTTTCTGCATGACGTGGCAAAACAGCTGACTGTTCTAAAGAGAATAATAGCAGCTGGATAATGGAGCTGAACAGATGCACAGTACTGAGAACACCAAGTGACTGGAGGATGTTTATATCATCACCATTTTAAGCGGAGCCAGGCACCTCTTTCACGTGCTTGCTCACAGGGAACTGCAACAAGCACAGGCATGGGCCTGGGATCATGTATCTGTTGAGCATGAGCATCAGCTGTTAGCAATAGCAAACTGTTAACTTGAAAATGTGAGGTCTGCTGCAGACAATGATAAATGGCAAAGAAATGTGACATTGATAGTCAGGAAGAAGCAAAGGCTGTCAGGGTCATCGACCTAAAACGTTAACTCTGTTTCTCTCGCCTGACCTGCTGAGTATTTCAGATTTCTAGCATCTGCAGTATTTTGTCTTTGTAGAACATTGAATACTTCCATCCAGTCTTGTCAATATTTGTTAAAGAAAGACTTGCACTATTTTCTCAGATATTTCTCAGCAGGGGTGGTGGGGGGGTAATTTTCAACCTTGCAGCACTGGATGGTAACCAGGTAGAGCGGATCGCCCGCCCATTGTACAACTGAGTTGAACATCAAACGGGTTCAACAATGGGCAGGCCACCCATTCTGCCAGGTTACCACCCAAGAGCAAAATTACAAATCACGCCTCCCCATTGATTACTTTGGAATGGAGTAGATTTTAATGTATAGGCAAACACAGCATCCATTTTGCATGCAACACTTTCCCTAAGTTGCACTGAAGTTTCAGCCTAGGATCTATGCTCAAATCCCCATGATAAGGAGAAAGTGTTTCCACTGGCAGGAGGGTCAGTAACCAGAGGACACAGATTTAAGACAATCGGCAAAAAAATCCAGTCAGGAAATGAGAAGTCATTTTTTTATACAGCGAGTTGTTGTGATCTGGAAGCCACTGCTTGAAAGGGTGGTGGAAACAGATTCAAAAGATTTCAAAAGGGAATTGGAGATATACTTGAAAAGGAGAAATTTGTAGGGGTACAGGGAAAGAGCAGGGGAGTGGGATTAATTGGATAGCTCTTTCACATAGCCGGCACAGACACGATGGGCCAAATGGCCTCTTTCTGTGTTGTATAATTATATGATTCTATGATTCCACAGCCTCCTAACTCAGAGGTGAATACTGACAACTGAGCCAAGTTGACAATTGCTGAGCAAACTTGCACAACATCATTTGATCCTGGACTTCGGCAGACAATCCAAAGAGATATTGGCGCAGTCTCATTTTGTCTTATGTTGTTACTAATAACTGTTTTTCTGACTGTATATATTGTGATTTGTTTGATTATTATACAGGCCTCCAATTGCTGCAATGCTTTATTAGTCATTGAATGCTTTTCTTAGCTGAATCATATTGCACTTACTTACCTTTGGGACTCAAACACCATCATCAATATTCAGTAGCAAAGGACTCATAGCTCACAGTTCCAGATGGTTGGACTTTTTTGACAAATTTGTAAAAATGTATTTTCTAAAATTTTCAACACATTTCTGCAACAACAGGGTCCGATCACAACTTAGCAGAGTTGGGCCCTAATTCACAAGCAAATTCCTAGAACTGGTGGGCAGGACCCTGTGAATAACTGCTTCTTATAAACTGATAAACATTTTTTCCTCTTAAACATCAGGGAGAAAATAGTGGAAGCTAGTTATCGGAATTGCCCGTAAAGTCAAATTGTTCACATGATCTAATACTGTTACCAAGATACACAATTACATCAACAATTTATTGATTTTGTACGACTGTACACAATTGATGGGACAAAAGGGAGACAGAAATTCTATCCCTTCTATCCTCATGAAATACCCATTAAAACAATAGTACATAATCAAAAAAGTAACATGCTTGCAATGTTGAAACTTAATCGATTTTCCCTATTCCGGTTTACATATAGGATTACACATTTTAGATTCTCTTCAAATTCTTTAACACAATATGCTTACAGGACGGATTGTAGATATAAATGTATAGAACACTTGACTGGTGCTACTGAAGTCTGTAGTTTTCACTGTTTACATTGAAAAACTAATACAGGTAGACTACCCTTTATCCGAACTTCCGAAAACCGAAACCCTCTAAAAACCGAAGGTTTTTTCGGTCAGCGTAAGTCGTGCGCACGACATGACCAGAGTGGCGCACGACTTACAGGCCTAGCCGGATAAGGGATAGTGTAGCATTTTTCCGCACTTCTGAAAACCGAAATCGCTCAGCGTAAGTCGTGCGCACGACCCCGAACCTCGCCGACCCCCACCCCCGCCGACCCCCACCCCCGACCCCCCGCCGACCCCCCCGCCGACCCCGACCCCCGCCGACCCCGACCCCGACCCCCACCGACCCCCGACCCCCCCGCCGACCCCCACCCCCGACCCCGCCGACCCCGCCCCATTTCGGATAAGATATAGTGTACCAGCCTTTATCCGCACATCAGAAACCAGAAAACCTCTGAAAGCCGAAATTGGCGCAAAGCATGACTTCTGAAAACCAAAATCGCTCAGCGTAAGTCGTGCGCACGACCCCGACCCCCGTCGACCTACCGCCGACCTTCACCCTTGCCGACCCCCACCCCCGACCCCCCCCGACCACGACCCCGCGCCGACCCCCACCCCGACCGCCCCGCCGACCCCGACCCCCCGCCGACCCCCACCCTTTCGGATAAGGGATAGTGTATCCTTTATCCGCACTCCCGCAAACCGAATTACTCTGAAAACCGAAGTGTTTTCGCTCACCTTCCGAAATCCGAAATTTTCCGAAAACCGAAACACGGCTGGTCCCGAGGTTTTCGGATAAAGGATAGTCTACCTGTACTACACCCTCCTCAAGATATAATCCAACCAACTTTTCCCTTCTGCTGAACTGAAAGTACAATTGGCCCAGAAATTCAGGTCGGGGGCTTCCCGCGGGTGTAAGCCCCCGATCTGCACTTACCTAGGCCGGCCGTTGAGCTGTGGGCCCCCGTGGAATTCCTATCCTGTGCCTCCTCCAACTGCCGGCACGCAGTGCTTGCGTATCCCAGGGGCGCAGTTAGTTCGATGCATCCCCTGGGATCACGTGGGCCATAGGGAGCCAATTGGAGCAGGGAATGCCCATTCATAAGTTTCACCTGTCAAACCTTATAAATACTACGGGCCCCAAAAATCACTAAATCTTCAAATAATTTTTTTTAAATCACATTTTTTAAATAAACTATAAATTACACAAAGTAACTATTTTAAACAATAATTTAAATTTTTGAAAAAGATAATTTTATTTTCTAACGGGGCTAAAAATAAACTTACCTTGCTTTAAAGTATTTAAAAATAATAAACCTGTGGAAAAAATGTTGTAATTTTAATTAATTCACCACTTACCTTGTAAAAAGCAGGCCTTACGCCTGCTTTTTAAATGTGTAACTTCTGCAGACTTACCTTCCCGGGAAAACCTGCAAAAAAAACGTAAGTACGATGCGCACGCGCAGCCTCTCCCGGGCACGCGTTCGAACTCTGAACCCCTTTCAGAGGAATGGAAGTGCTGGTTTCCCACGCATGCACAGTGCATGCAGGAAACCAGCACTTCCATTGGGCTTGCGGGTGAGTACCCTGTGCGTACTCACCCGTGGAGACCCGAATTTCTGGGCCATTATCTCTACCTGCCCCAGCATTATACATCAATGGCCCGGATTTTGCTGGGCCAATGATGGCGTATGCACAGCGTTCGCTATCGTAAGTCTTGTAAAAGGCCCCGCAAGTTCGGGGTTTCCGCATGCGCGTTCAGGACTTGCGATCTGTCAAGGTTTGCCTCCAACCACAAATTCTGGCCCAATATATTTATTTTATTTTTTACCCCTAATTCTTTAGGTCCCCCAAACCATGCACATTGCCCAGCCAGGAAGATGGATTGGAAATCTACTTTTCATTGAAAATCTATCCCAAAACAATGGACAATTCTCAGCTTAAAATATTACTGATTTTTAATGCAATGAATAAACATTTACTTTGATGAATATTTGCAATAACAGGTTGATTCTTTGGAATGAGAGCCCCCAAAAGTGACTCCAAATTGAGCTGGAATTGTTCTTCAAATCTGCTGACTAGACGTGCCACACACCGAATTGAAAGACAAAATATACATATTACAGACAAAACTTAGCCCCAGACTTACTTAAGATGTGGCAGCAACTGGAAGCTCTCTTTAATTCATGATCTCGTGCACCTCATTACTAAACTTTGGGTTTGAGGACCACCTGCTTCAACCGATATCATAGTGGAATGAAGAGGTGAAACTTTGCATTAAAGATGTTATTGTAGGAGTCTACGTACTCCTAACAAAATATACTGAACTCGGAGAGGTTCAACAGAAAAGGTTTAATTGTTGAGACCACATGTTGAACACAATAATGGCGTCAGAGACTACACCAAGTCCGACTGCCTTTTCCAGTCCACAGCTTTGACTGCTCCTCCCCCGCTCTGGGCTTAACTATGTTGCAGATCGAGTTTCTTAATGGTGTGATCCTTCTTAAAGGCATGACGCCTGATTTATAGTCTATGGACCGAAAAGCGGATTGTGTCCTGTGATCGGTACGCCACACAGCTCCCCCCAGAATCCGCTAGTAGGGAGTGTACGAACCGGCGTGGCGGCTTGATGGCACGGCCGGAATGGCTCTTGGCGGTTGGTGTCGGGAGCGGGGCGGTCGGACGCGTCGGGCTCTTAGGCGGTCTGCCCTGCGGTGGGGGTTGGCCCATTTGAACGGGTTCATCGGGCTCTAGGTGCACCAGCTTGAGCCGGTCGACCGACACCTTGTCAGTTCTGCCGCCCACTTGGAGGAGGAAGAACTTGTTCCCCGTCTGGAGTACCTTGTAGGGTCCGTCGTATGGGGGCCGTAGAGGTCCTCGGTGGGCGTCATGGCGCACGAAAACAAACTTGGCCATGTGCAGGCTAGGTGGTACGCGGGTTGCTGGTTCGCCGTGCCGGCCGGTGGGTACCGGAGCGAACTGTTGTGCTCGGTTGGAGAAAGCGCGGCGTTGCTGGTCAGCCGACCAGGGGGTCGTGGCGGTGGGCAGGAACTCTCCGGGTATGCGCAGCGGCTGGCCGTACACAAGTTCTGCCGCCGAGGCTTGTAGGTCTTCCTTGACCGTGGAGCGTAGGCCAAGTAGCACCCACGGGAGGCGGTCGATCCAAGCCTCGTCCTCGAGGCTGGCGCGGAGGGACGCCTTCATGGACCTGTGGAATCGCTTGCACAGTCCGTTGGCTTGGGGGTGGTAAGCCGTGGTGCGGTGAACGGCCACCCCGAGGTTTTGGGCGATGGCGGCCCACAGATCAGAGGTGAACTGCAGGCCTCTATCCGACGTCATGTCGGAGGGGACGCTGAACCGAGCGACCCAGGTCCCGATGAACGCCCTCGCGATGTCGGCGGTGGTGGTGGACGTCAGTGGAATGGCCTTGGGCCAGAGGGTGGTACGGTCCACGATTGTCAGCAGGTGCGTGTGACCTTGTGATGGTGGCAGGGGGCCGACGAGGTCGATGTGGACGTGGTCAAACCTTCTTTCTGGCACGGTGAACTCCTCAAGTGGGGCTTTGACGTGCTGGTGGATTTTGGCACGCAGGCAAGCTATGCAGGATCTGGACTAAACGCACACATCTTTGCGCAGGCCACGCCAGACAAATCAGTTGGCCACCAGTCTAATGGACGCGCGGGTGCCGGGGTGTGAGAGGCCGTGGACGATGTCGAACACCCGTTTTCGCCAGGACGCCGGGACTACGGGGCGGGGTTGCGCCAAGGAGGTGTCGCATTTGACTGTGACGGCAGACGGGCCGCAGGCGACATCGGTCAGTCGCAGCCCTGGGATGGTTGTGGGCGTGGAGAGCAGATCGGGGTCGGTGCGTTGCTCCACTGCCAGTTGAGCTTAGTCCACTGCCAGGTGGGCGCCGTGGACGGCGGGGCGGGATAGGCAGTCGGCCACCACGTTGACTCGACCGGAGAAATGCCGGATGTCCGTGGTGAATTCGGACACCGCGGCGAGCTGGCGTTGTTGCCTGGCTGACCACGGGTCCGCAGATTTTGCCATCGCGAATGTCAGGGGTTTGTGGTTGACAAACGCGGTGAAGGGGCGGCCCTCCAGAAGAAATCTAAAATGGCGGACTGCCAGGTACAGTGCGAGGAACTCGCGGTCAAAGGCGCTGTATTTGGCCTCCGGGGGGCGCAGTTGGTGGCTGAAAAAGGCCAGCGGTTGCCAGGCCCCATCGACCCACTGTTCATACACGGCGTCGACCGCGTGGTTGGAGGCGTCCGTGGTGAGGGCCACCCTGGCGTTGGGCTGTGGGTGAGCGAGCATGGTGGCATCGGTGAGCACCTTTTTGGTCGAGTCGAAAGCGGTCAACATGTCCGCCGACCACTCGATCGCCATTCTGCCTGGAGGGCTTCATATAGGGGCCGCATGAGGGAGGCCGCTCCGGGAATGAAGCGGTTGTAAAAGTTGATCATCCCCAAGAACTTCTGGAGGCCTTTGATGGTGGTAGGCCAGGGGAACTGCTGGACGGCTTGCACCTTGGCAGGCAGGGGAATGGCTCAGTCCTGCGTGATGTAATGGCTGAGGAATTCGATCCTGCTGAGGCCGAATTGGCACTTGGCTGGGCTGATGATGAGCCCGTGCTCACTGAGCCGCTGGAACAGGGTGCGGAGGTGCTCGATGTGTTCCTGCTTGGAGGAACTAGCTACCAGGATGTCATCCAGGTAGACAAAGAGGAACTTCAGGTCCCGGAGGACCGAGTCCATGAGCCGCTGGAAGGCCTGGGCCGCGTTTTTGAGGCAGAAGGGCATTCGGAGGAACTCGAATAGCCCAAAAGGGGTGATTATGGCCGTCTTGGGAATGTCCGTGGGGTGGACTGGCACCTGATGGTAACCACGCAACAGGTCGGCATTGGAGAAGACTGAGCGGCCGGCCAGTCTAGCCGAGAAGTCTTGAATGTGCGGTATGGGGTACCGATCCGGCATGGTGGCGTTGTTTAGGCGCCGGTAGTCCACGCAGGGGTGCCATCCCCCGTCGGGTTTGGTGACGATGTGGAGTGGGGAGGCCCAGGGGCTGTTGGAGCGGTGGATGATGCCGAGCTGTTCCATTGTGGCGAACTCGGCCCGCGCGATCTCCAGCTTGGCCGGGTCCAGCCTGCCGGCATGGGCATACACCGGTAGGCCTGTGGTGGGGATGAAGTGTTCTACCCCGTGCTGAGCAACTTTCGCGGAGAAGGTCGGGTTGGTAAGGGCTAGGAACTCAGCCAGGAGTGCTGAGTAGTCGTCCGTTGAGCGGGCGTGGCACTGCCACGCCATTTCGGCGGGTTGGGGGGGTGCCATGGCGCCCGGGATAGGTGACATGGTGTTCATGTCCATGAGGTGGCGCCGAGGCATGTCGACCAACAGGCCGTGGGCGCACAGGAAATCCGCACCGAGGAGCAGGGAGAGCACCTTGGCGGTGATAAACTCCCAGTGGTAGCGGCAGCCTGCGAGGTCGATGGTGATGGTGCGGGTGCCGTACGTCCGGATGTCGGTGCCGTTGGTGGCAACCAGCGCAGGGCCGCGGCCGCCTCGCTGGATCTCGAGGGCGGACGCGGGGATGATGCTGCGCTGCGCGCCCGTGTCGCATAGGAAACGGCGTCCGGAGGCGCCGTCCGTAACGTATAGCAGCGCGCCTGCTTGCCCCACGGCCATCGTGTAGGCCAGTGTGGGGGCGGTTGGAAACGTGCAGGGATGGCTGCAGCGGCGTGCCCGTGTGCCGAACCGGGTATGGAAGTAGCAGTAGCCCTGGGTCGGAGGGCTTGGGGGACGTGGGGGCCTGGGGGGCCTCGTGGCCGAGCTGTGTGGCCGCGCGATAGAGGGTGGAGCGCACGCCGACGCTGCGGAGGCCAGGTCAGGGGTGACGGCGTGGTTGGAGCCGGCGGACAGGAGCTTATCGGCTTCGTCGGCCAGGTCCTCGAGGTCCGTGAGGCTGGACGCCACGATTGCCGGGTGGATACTGGGGGGTAGTTGGCGGATAAAGAGCGTGCGGAAGAGGGAGCCGGGCGGTTTCTCGTCGGTCAGAGCAAGCATGTGTGAGAGCAAGTCTGATGGCGTGGAGTCACCGAGGCCCGGGAGGTCGAGGAGGTGGCAGTTGCGCATGAATTGGGAGGCAGTGTATTTTTTAAGGAGCGCGGCCTTGAGATGTGCGTACTTGCCTTCCTCCGAAGGGTTTTGTAGTGTTGTCCAGACTTTCGTGATTGTGGAGCTGCCCAGGGAGGCGAGGAGGTAGTCGTACATCGTTGCGTCGGCGGTGATGCCGCGGAGTCGGAATTGCGATTCGGCTTGAAGGAACCAGGCGGTGGCTAGGTTCTCCCAGAACTCCAGCAGCTTCACAGAAACTGCATTTGTGTCAGCCATGGTTACGCTTAGGAGTCGTCCTGAGCGTCGGGGTCACCAATGTAGGAGTCTACGTACTCCTAACAAAATATACTGAACTCGGAGAGGTTCAACAGAAAAGGTTTAATTGTTGAGACCACATGTTGAACACAATAATGGCGTCAGAGACTACACCAAGTCTGACTGCCTTTTCCAGTCCACAGTTTTGACTGCTCCTCCCCCGCTCTGGGCTTAACTATGTTGCAGATCAAGTTTCTTAAAGGTGTGATCCTTCTTAAAGGCATGACGCCTGATTTATAGTCTACGGACCGAAAAGCGGATTGTGTCCTTTCTGTGATCGGTACGCCACATTATATGGTTTTGTTCTTGCATTTTTGCTGTCTTGATTGTTAATGCAGGATTGTATTTCCCTCCATGTAGCCCACTTTACATACACTCAATTTGTTTGCTCTTATCCATTTTACTTTCAGTTCTTGTTTCTCCGTTGAAAAGAGGAATGTAACTTTATAAAGGAAGCAAACCATCTTGGGGCAATAATGAATATTGTTCTCCCTGCTGTTTCTTCCCTGGTGACTATTTATATTACACTGGCAGAATTTTAATGCAATAACATTTAAATGTCAAATTAGGATATTTCATCTAATGGTACTGTCATTCCCTTCATCCACAGTCTAGTTATTTTTCTTACGTAGCAATGAAAGAAAAGAGCATTATTTTTACACATGGTGAGAGGCAGGAACTTAAAATGATAGGAACCAACTGTGTGAGCTCCCTTTAGTAAGCATTTTTTTTAGCCATCTCTTTCATCTCTTTGATCATCTCTCTACTGTCCAAACAGCTATATATATATATATACATACTAGCTGGAGTGCCCGGCGGTGCCGAGGGTTTTTTGAGGGCATGTTGTTATGAAAAACGTAGAAATCATTTTTATATATATAAATGAGTTTGTCTGTTTGTCTGTCTGTGTGGGAAGGAGAGAGAGGGAAAGAGAGAGAGAGAGGGAAAGAGAGAGGGGGAAGGAGAGAGAGAGAAAGGGGGAAGGAGAGAGAGAGAGGGGGAGAGAGAGAGAGGGGGAAGGAGAGAGAGAGAGACTGGGGGGAGAAGAGAGAGATGGGGAGAGAGAGAGACGGGGGAGAGAGGGACTGGGGGGAAGAGAGAGTGAGAGAGAGAGACTGGGGGGAGAGAGAGCCTGGGGGGAAGAGAGAGAGAGAGAGACGGGGGAAGAGAGAGAGAGAGACGGGGGAAGGATATATATAAATGTGTTTCTCTGTCTGTCTGTCTGTGTGGGAAGGAGAGACAGAGAGAGGGAAAGAGACAGAGAGAGGGGGGAAGAGAGAGGGGAAGGAGAGAGAGAGAAAGGGGAAGGAGAGAGAGAGAGAGAGAGGGGGAAGGAGAGTGAGAGAGACTGGGGGGAGAAGAGAGAGACTGGGGAGAGAGAGACGGGGGGAGAGAGGGACTGGGGGAAGAGAGAGAGAGAGACTGGGGGGAGAGAGAGACTGGGGGAAGAGAGAGAGAGAGAGAGACGGGGAAGAGAGAGAGTGAGAGATGGGGGGAAGGATATATATAAATGAGTTTGTCTGTCTGTCTATGTGGGAAGGAGAGAGAGAGAGAGAGGGAAAGAGAGAGAGAGGGAAAGAGAGAGGAGGAAGGAGAGAGAGAGAGAAAACAAGAGAGAGAGAGAGGGGGAAGGAGAGAGAGAGAGAGAGAGGGGGAAGGAGAGAGAGAGGGGAAGGAGAGAGAGAGAGGGGGAAGGAGAGAGAGAGAGGGAAGGAGAGAGAGACAGAGAGAGAGAGGGAAGTAGAGAGAGAGAGAGAGGGAAGGAGAGAGAGAGAGAGAAGGAGACAGAGAGAGAGAGAAGGAGAGAGAGACAGAGAGAGAGAGGGAAGGAGAGAGAGAGCGAAGGAGAGAGAGACAGAGAGAGAGAGGGAAGGGGAGAGAGAGAGAGAGAGAGGCAAGGAGAGAGAGACAGAGAGGCCTTGGTGACTTGGAGCCCCCATGCGCCGCCGCTTACCTGCTCGCTTCCCTCTCCCCCAGGCTCTCGGGCCACGCGGCTGATACCGTGGGGAAGGGGTAGGCAGTTTATCTTGCGCTCACCTGCTCGCTTCCCTCTCCCCCGGGATCTCGGGTGTTTGATGGGACAGTAGAGTGAGCTTTACTCGGTATCTAACCCGCGCTGTCGCCGCCCTGGGATTGTTTGATGGGGCAATGCAGAGGGAGCTTTACTCTGTATCTAACCCAGGCCCCGCCCACACACGCCATGAAATGCCCCCCATGATGTACCGCGCCTCCCCCGTAGGATTGGTCAACCATCACGTCACTCAACGCTAATGAGCGGTAGGATTGGTCAACCGCTAATGAGCGGATTTAGTCCGTTTTTTGAACATTTTTTAAAAGTAAATACGCCTATGACATGCCCCTGATTGGTCAACCGCTAATGAGCAGATTTTGTCCGTTTTGTTAACGTTTTTGAAAAGTAAGTATGCCTATCACACTCCCATGATTGGTCAACCACTAATGAGGTTGGCAATTCACCTCACTGTTTCTCTCAACAACAACAAACGCCCCCCACCACTCTGACCAGTCATCTGAGATGCCAATGTTTGTGTCAAAGGCTACCAGATTTGGAAAATGAACAAATGTGGATGAAACTTCAAATGAAAGGGGGGGAAAAAAAACATCTTGGGCTTGTTTCAGACACTACTTCAGATTTTTGAAGGAGAAAGCCATTAAAAAAAAGTGCATTATTATTGCTGGAGAAGAAAAGTGACAGTTAATTCCAAAAATAAAAATGCAAAGCGGAGAGAGCTTCAATGAGCTGCCACAGGAAAGATGGCGGCGGTTTGCCAATGGCCGGCCATTGGGGCGGGGAAGGCGGGAAAAAGCAAGAGTGCGAGTGGGCAGTGCGCGAGAAACAGGGAGCGAGAAACAGGGAGCGCGCCAGAGTTTGAAATCAAAGAAATCCATTGGAGAAAGCACGTGATCGCTTTCGCCCGCCCGCTCCCTCCCTCCCCGGGCTAGGACACTGAGAGCGGGCCGAGTAGGGTGACCTCCATGGGCGGGGGTGGGGCAGGGTGTCACGTGGTTCTCGGAGCCGGGTTTGCCAGGCTCCCTCCAGCAGTTGCTGGGCTGGGACACTGAGAGCGGACCAAGTAGGGTGAACCCCATGGGCGGGGGTGGGGCGGGGTGTCACGTGGTTCTCGGAGCCGGGTTTGCCAGACTCCCTCCGGCAGTTGCTGGGCTGGGACACTGAGAGCGGACCAAGTAGGGTGAACCCCATGGGCGGGGGTGGGGCGGGGTGTCACGTGGTTCTCGGAGCCGGGTTTGCCAGACTCCCTCCGGCAGTTGCTGGGCTGGGACACTGAGAGCGGACCGAGTAGGGTGAACCCCATGGGCGGGGGTGGGGCGGGGTGTCACGTGGTTCTCGGAGCCGGGTTTGCCAGACTCCCTCCGGCAGTTGCTGGGCTGGGACACTGAGAGCAGACCGAGTAGGGTGAACCCCATGGGCGGGGGTGGGGCGGGGTGTCACGTGGTTCTCGGAGCCGGGTTTGCCAGATTCCCTCCGGCAGTTGCTGGGCTGGGACACTGAGAGCGGACCGAGTAGGGTGAACCCCATGGGCGGGGGTGGGGTGGGGTGTCACGTGGTTCTCAGAGCAGGGTTTGCCAGACTCCCTCCGGCAGTTGCTGGGCTGGGACACTGAGAGCGGACCGAGTAGGGTGAACCCCGTGGGCGGGGGTGGGGCGGGGTGTTACATGGTTCTCGGAGCCGGGTTTGCCAGACTCCCTCCGGCAGTTGCTGGGCTGGGACACTGAGAGCGGACCGAGTAGGGTGAACCCCGTGGGCGGGGCGGGGTGTCACGTGGTTCTCGGCGCTGAGACACTGAGAGCGGACCGAGTAGGGTGATACCCGGGCGGGGGTGTCACGTGGTTATCGGTGCTGGGACACTGAGCCGAGCCCCGGGACCGGGCCGAGGGGGGGAAAGGCCGAGTCCCCGGCCCACAGCTGCAAACGGAGCCGAGCCCCGGGACCGGGCCGAGGGGGGGAAAGGCCGAGTCCCCGGCCCGTTGCCGCAAATGGAGCCGAGCCCTGGGACCGGGCCGAGGGGGGGAAAGCCCGAGTCCCCGGCCGCAAATGGAGTTGAGCCCCGGGACCGGGCCAAGGGGGGGAAGCCTGAGTCCCCGGCTCGCGGCCGCAAACGGAGCCGAGGACCGGGCCGAGGGGGGGAAAGCCGGAGTCCCCGACTGGGGCCTCCAGCTCCACAAGGTGGGGAGACCTTCCCTGGAAGACAACTGAGTTCCTTCATACTTGAAATGGATCACTTCATTTCTAACCGTTCCTAAATACTATTTAAAACTGAATTAATTTGTTCTTTTCCTTAGTCCCCTGTATTAAAGTTCAGGTTTTTAAGCACCCCATAGCTAAGAAGACAACTGCACTACATGATCTGGCATTAAGCCATACAGAACAGGAAGGTGGCAGCTGTTAAAATGTGAATAAAAGTAAAAGCTGAGGTAAAGATGGCCGAATTAACGGCAGTTTGAAAGATTAGGCCACGCCCACACATGCCATGAAAGGCCCCCCGTGATGCAGCGTGCTCCCCCCATAGGATTGGTCAACCTTCACGTCACTCAATGCTAATGAGCGGTAGGATTGGTCAACCGCTAATGAGTGGAATTTTGCTGTTTTTTGCAAGTTTTTTGTATACTGTCCGAACAATTTTTGTCTGACCAAAACGTAAATATGCCTATGACGCTCCCCTAATCATACGCTTTCTTTTGATATAACGTATGTGTAGGTACGCTCTATAACTTTTGAGTGATGCACGGACATACACACAGACAGACAGACAGACAGACAGATTGATCCTTTTATATATATAGATATAAAAAGCAGTTTTCCTTTCCATCACTTTCCATGTGGAATCACAAATTGTTTCCAATTGACTGTTGTAAGGGGTTTTCTCTCTGAGATCGCCGAGGTTTCTCTCGCCAGAGGCCTCTCTCTCTCTTTTGCACAGTAAAACCTTGAGTGGTTCGACCCACTTGCCCCTTAGGTTCTAGACACTGGACTTAGGTGCAGGAACTACAATGCAGAGAACACTCTTATAGACCAAGTTTAACGAATCAAAATGGAATTTTATTGCATATGGAAAAACAAATCAAATGCAAGCAAATAAGAGGATACATGGGAGGGAAAAACAAATCATAACAATACAGTACTAGTTAAAATAGATACAGGCATATTTTACCTTACAACAGTCATTATGAAATGGGGAAACACACGGAACATCGAGGGACAACAACTCATGTTAATTATACCCAAAATGACCACCCACTTTACCCTATCTAGGTCCGATTATGAAGGGCCAGAAACATGCTCACCAATCCCGTTGGAAAAGTATAGAGTTTTGAAACAGGTCTGCGTTTTGATCCCCTCAGGCGTCCTGTTTCCTCATGGTCAGTGGAGCCACAGCGGGCTTCGCCACACCTCTCTCTCTCTCTCTTGAGGTGAAGATCATGGACAGGCTGGACACTGACGGGCCTGGATGTCGGCGGAGATCATCTGCTTGACCACGGTTGGAAGCCCCTAGCCGGCTTTCATATAGATTTCTTCGGTAGTTTTTCTCCCCTCCCGTTTCGTCAACGGCCCGGGGTTGGTCGATGATCTCCCGATGTTTTACCCCGGGGCGGGACGTCGACTCGAACCGTCTTCGTCTCCAAACTCCAGCTGCTATCGAAGGTACCGGCTATTACCGAAGGTCCTACGAAGATAATAAAGAAAAGGAACCTCTCTCTTCCCAATATCTAAGATGAAGCTTTTTTTCGCTACCCCGGGTGTCTCCAATTATAATTCTCAGATGAGGCCTTTATCTCCCGCCAAATCAAGGTTAGTCTTTGTTTAACTTTTGGTGGGCTTACGGCACAGCGGGGTAGTTATTATATTAAAACTGCTTTCGGGATGGCCGGTGATAGCCATCTCTAGTCTGGAATGACCTGGTAATGTTTTAATGTCTCCTTGATGTCTTTAACGGGTTTTTGACACGTTCTTCATGAATATGGAACTGTTCCCCTTTGTCTGGGCAAACATTTAGATGGCCTTTATCTACAGGCCGATCTTAACTGGATCTGCATCCAATCTTTATGTATGTGTTAAAGTCTGGTTTCATTTTCTCAGAAACGGCTTCCAGAACTTACTGTGGGTTGAATCCACAAAGGCTGTCTGGGGACAGCAGGAACCATTTTAAAGTGTCCCAATAAGTCGGTCACGGGATCTGGTGGCCATTTTATGTGCCCCTTTTCTGGGCTTCTTTCAAAACAGTCTTTTAAAATCAAGGCCTCTTCTGCCAGAGGACCCTTATAGTACAATATTAATTTTGCGAATTCTACACTGTTCTGGTAATTTGTTAGTGATCTCTCAGTGAACCTACTCTGAATCTGAAAGGTGGCTCCATTGCTTCCAATGACTTATTTATTTTCATACAGTACACATTACTGTGAGTGGATAATCGTGGCTTTTCAATAAGCAGAATTTTATCCCATGCTTCTTCCCCATCATTTCTTTGCTAATACAGATAATGGCCCAGAAATTCCAGAATGGGGCTTGCAGCGCGTGCAAGCCCCGTATTTGCACTTACCCCGCGCTCGTGCCGATCAGCTTCTGGGACGCCTGAACTTGCAGAAATAGAAAGCACATTCCCGGGCAGCGTATGACGTCACACCGCCCAGGAGTGCAGCCAGCGCGAAGCCAGGAGCGTGCAGTGTAAGTGAGACACGCCCCTTGAGGTCTCAGTTTCACTGGACATGCCCCCAATGTTTCTGTCAAGCTGCTAAGGATTTTTACATGCAAAGCAGCAGTTTAAATAGGTTTTTGGAAGTTTTTTGAAGATTTTGGTAACTTTTATAAACTTTTTAAAATGTTTACATTATTTTGAGTAATCTGAAGTAGTTTTAAAGAGAATTAAAGCAATTTAAAAACTTTTAAAAGCCCTAAAAGAATTTTTTTAATTCCATTTATTTATTTAGCAATGTCGTCGTCATACGTGTCTTCACACTGTTCCCTTTGGGGAACTGTATGAAGTGGTGGAAGGATTTATGGCCATGATTAACGCTCATTCCGTGACCATAACCATCTTTGAACCAGCCATTAGGGCGGTTAGTCCTATGGCGGGAGGGTTTTACGGGCTCCCACAAGCTATACAAGGAGGGGGGGCCACCCACACCCACGGACGCAAATATCCCACTGGATGTCAACCCAGAATTTAGAGCTGGAGCTCCGACTCCACTTGCCGGGACTGTCTGGAGCGGGGTTCTAAACCCTACCCTGATCTGGCCCAGCGGTGGGGATCCTACCGCTATGACAAAGGCCCAATCCAATTAGCAACGTGAAATGGCAGCATAGGGCTCCAGTCACGGGGAGGGAAAAGGTGCAGGAAACGTATGGGTGTCACCTTTTGTGCGGAGTGGGCCTTTTGCGTAGCAGTAAGCATCCCCGCCGCTGGGCCAGAAGGAGTAGGGTTTTGAACCCCACTCCAGACAGTCCCTGCAAGTGGAGTCGGAGCTCCAACTTTAAATTCTGGGTGGACATCCAGCGGGATGCTTGCGTCCGTGGGTGTTGGTGGCCCCCCCCCCTCAGGTGGGTTGTGGGAGCCCGTAAAACCCGCCCGCCATAGGACTAACCACCCTAATGGTTGGTTCAAAGATGGTTACGGTCACGGAATGAGCGTTAATCACGGCCATAAATCCTTCCACCACTTCATACAGTTCCCCAAAGGGAACAGTGTGAGGATACGTACGATGATGACCTCTTGCGCAATGCACCTCCTTGGACCCTCAGTCGCAGATGCAAGGGGGCAAGTTGTGCAATTGTTACATTTTTTATTTTATTGACATGTAAAATGTTGGCCCAGTAATTCCCTTCCAAATACGCTAGTACGGTTGGGGTACTTACGCATCTGGCCGGATGAAATGCCAGTTTTCAGCATGCACAGTGCATGTGGGGAAAACCGGCATTTCCTGTCCTCTGAACGAAGGGGTTCAGAGGCAGAACGCGTGCGACTGCACAGGCAGTGAGGTCCAGTCATTACAACTTACACATGAAAAAAGCATGGGTACAGTTGCTCCAGAGGCTGCGGAGGAAGATATTTCTTATCGTGGAGCTTCTGAAAGTATGTATGTCTGTATATATTCCTTTGCGTGTTATGTATATATTCCTTTACTTATGTGTATGAATGTATTATTTAATTATGACTTTCAGAGAAAGTAACTTATTGGAAAATCATAATTAAAACTATACATTCATACACATTAGTAAAGGAATATATAACATACATACATATACGTAAAGGAATATATGTGGACATACATACATAACTCATTCTCACATTCCATTCACACAGCCACAATTGCTCCTTCTACCTACCGTTCTGAAAACCCGTTTAAAAAAAAAAAATTAAAGTTTAAAACTTAGTTAAAATTTCTTAAAATAACTTCCCTCCCTTTCCCAAACCTAAACATTGCATTTCATAAGCTCCTCCATAAAATATATCTCCTTCCCCAGCCAATGAACAACTTTACACTTGCTTTTTTCAAGTGCAAGTTCTAGGGACTTACCCTCACTGAATCCATCAGTGAAATCTACAAAGTTCACTGCGCAAGCACTGCCTGTGCAGTCGCACGCGCTGTGAATAGACCTCGGGTCTGGAAATGCCGGCGTTCCCCGCATGCGCTGTTCCTGCTGAACGCCGGCATTTCCAACGGCCAGATGCGTGAGTAACCCGACCGTACTCACGCTTCTGGCCTGGAATTTCTGGCCCAATGTAGATTATAGCAACTGAGGATAAGAATCTCAATGATGTTTTCATCCATTTCAGGAAGCTTTGGATGCCCTTAAAAAAAAAGATTCCACAGCAGTCCCAAAAGTGTAATTTGTAATTATATTTACCTTCACGTTTCAATCCAATAATTAAGGCCACTTAGGTCTGACTGAGAGTAGTCAGAGGCATTCTGTAATGGGCTTTGCCAATGTGCTGGAACTGTCTCCATGTTTAATGAACAGGTTGATAGGCTGATACAAGATTGTTTGAGAAGGCATTGAATTGTCCCTGACCGGTGCTTAACATTAACTAACCCTCTGAATACTGAAAGCACTTGTCACTTCTCAGAACATGCAAATTAATCTGCAAAAAACAAAAACTATATTCTGGAAATGTATTACATTCGATATTATACTCCTCTATATATATAAAAATGTTGAGTCCATCACACTTCAGACAAGACAATGGGGATAATTTTAACTTTGCGTGATAGTGTGAAACGGGTGATGGTGAGTCAGCAACCCATTTTACATCGCGCTCGAATTTTATTTTCACTGAAGTCAATTGTAGTGTATTGTCACGTGGTTTGTCAAATGGTTTGGTATGAGCGTGCTCAGTTTGCTCTGGCCTAGTAAAGCAAGCAACCAGTGTCTCTGTCCTTCATACTGTATATTACATTTTGGCGATGAGGATGGGATCCCAAAGCCATTTTTAGGGATCATGGATCGACACAGTGTTCAACCTTCGAGTGGACAAGTTTAAGGTACACAGGTAGCATTCGACAGGATAGGGACAATCATGGCCGCACCTACAGGATTCATCAGAAGCCTCGACACGTATGACTGAGCCCACGAACCATTCAGTCTTACATTGAGCGGATGGAGATGATTTTTAGGGTGAATAACATTATTAAGACTGAAGATGGGAATGTTCAAGCTCAAAATAAAGTAATTTGTGAACTGAAAAAGCAATTTTTCTAACGGAGATTGGGTCAGATGTCTACGGAATGTCGACAAACCTACTCGCACCAGGGAAAGCGAAGGATGTGTCGTTAGAAGACATTGTCGAGAAACTTGAGGACCATTTTGACCCAAAGCCATTAGAAATAGCAGAGAAATATAAGTTTGGTACCAGGAACCAAAAACAGGGTGAAACCATCAGTGAGCACATTGTAGCTCTTAAGAACCTGTCTTTGCATTGTAACTCCGGCACATTTTTGGATCATGTGTTGCGAGATAAATTTGTGTGGATGAGCTTACACAGTCTAAGTTACTGAATACTCCAAACCTAATGTTTGACATAGTATGCAAAATTGCCCTATCTATGGAGATGGTGTCTAAGAATGCTAGAGAGCTCGGATAGGAACTTGGGTATTGCTGAATAGCAATTAACTGGTATTTGATCTCAGGGTGTAACTATTTACAGCAATTAAAACCAAGTGGCCTTAAAGGGACAGAGCAGTTAAACATAGCTTGAATTTTGCAGCAGAGTAATACATTGTGTATTAGATGGTATAATGCTCCTGTCTTTAAAAAGCAATGTATTCTCCGAAACCATGGGCAGTGCCATGGAAGACCTGCCAATTATTATACAAAATAATTACTTCCTGGAATTATTCATCAGGAAAGACACGAGATATGTCATCCATGTGTTCTACAACTACAACTTTATGATTTCAACATTAAAAGGATAGATGTCCTAGGAAGGATGTAAGCGCTCAAATCAGGTAAATCAGCAGGGACAGACAATATATACCAAAGGATACTCAGTGAGATTAGAGACAAACTCTATAAAGAGCTGATGGTCATTATGAAAGAGGCAATGAACACAGAAAAGGCACCATTGGATTTAAAACAAGCTAATGTGCCACCTATCTTCAAATAAGATGATCATAGACTCGCCCATTAGGCTTGGAGCAGTAACTGGCAAAGTAATGGAATTATTAGGAATGAATCAGAGGATTATCTACATAAAAGTAACTAAGTAGATGGCAGGTAATGTGGTTTCAGAAGGGGGGAGATCCTGCATGATCAAACTCTGTGACATTTTTTGAGGAGGTGACATCACAAGTTGACAGTGGGGATTCCTCTAACATAGAAAGCTTTTGATAAAGTTTGACCTGAAAAGCCATTACACAAGCACAAGGCTGTGGGGACCATGGTAAAAGTTGAATGTGAAAAGAAAGACTTGCATTTAGATAGCGCCTTTCACGACCACCAAATGTCCCAAAGCACTGTACAGCCACTGACGTACTTTTCTTTTGAAGTGTAGTCACTGTTGTAATGTAAGCAACGCAGCAGCCAATTTGCACTTAGTAAGCTCCCAATGTGATGATGACCAGATCATCTGTTTTTGTTATGTTGATTCAGAGATAAATATTTTCCAGGGCAGCTGGGATAACTCCCCTGCTCTTCTTCGAAATAGTGCCATGGGATCTTTTACATCCACCTGAGAGAGCAGATGGGGCCTTGGTTTAATGTCTCATCTGAAAGACAGCACCTCCAACAGTGCAGCATTCCCTCAGTACTGCACTGGAATGTCAGCCTAGAATTTTTGTGTTCAAGTCTCTGAAATGAGACATGAACCCACAACCTTCTGCCTCAGAGGCAAGGGTGCTACCGACTGAGCCAAGGAACAACTGTGGACAAGGAATTGGTTGAAAATAAGCAACAGGTAGAGGATGCTGGGCTGGGAAGATGTCCTGAGTTCTGCCTGGATTAGTGCTGGCTATAATATATAATAATAGACAGAGGCAGTAGTCCTAAGTCTATATATATTGGGGTTGAATTTGTGATCGGAGGCTTCCCGCGGACGGATGCCTCCGGTCAGCAAAAAATCTATGCACTTACCTGCTGGTCCTGGAGGTTCGGACACTTGTGCTCCTGGGCCTCCATGTTTGTACGGAACCTCCATAAGCATGAATGGGGATGACATTAAAAATAGATTTAACATAACAAATACATTTTAAAAATTACATATTTAAAATTAATTAAAATACAATATAATTAAATATTTAAAACAAAAATGTATTTTTTTGAAAAATAAATTTACATATTTTAAATGGTGTAAAAATAAACTAACCTTATTGTACATGTGTTTTAATGTTTAAATGAATGAAACATTTTTATTTTTATGCTTTTTAAAACTCTTATATACTTATAAAAGCAGGTCTTATGCTTGCTTTTACCAGGCATAAGAATTTCACGGGCATTCGCTGGGCGGAAGTTGGGCATATAGCGCAACTCTCCACCCACGGAAGTCCATCTCCTGGGGATGCAGAGGATCTGTCAAGATGATTCTTGACAGTTCGCAAGTTCCGGGTTTTAGCGCATGTGTGCGGGAAATGCATCCAGCTGCAGCTACTTGCAGACCGCATTGCGGCGCTCGAGCTGCAGGTGGATGAATTTTGGAGCATGCGCGATGCTGAGAGGCTCGTGGATAGCACGTTTAGCGAGTTGTTCACGCCTCAGGGCAGGGCAGCACAGGGGGTGACCATCAGGCGGAGCAACAAAGGCAGGCAGGTAGTGCAGGGAACCCCTGCGGGCATCCCCCTTTCAAACAAGTATACCGCTTTGGATACTGTTGAGGGGGATGACTCACCAGGGGAAGGCAGCAGCAGCCAACTTCCTGGCACTGGGGGTGCTCCTGCTGCCCAGGAAGGGGGGAAAAAGAGTGGGAGAGCAATAGTGGTAGGGGATTCTATAGTAAGGGGAACAGATAGGCGTTTCTGTGGCCGTAGACGTGAATCCAGGATGGTTTGTTGCCTCCCTGGTGCCAGGGTCAAGGATGTCACTGAGCGGCTGCAGGGCATTCTGGAGGGGGAGGGTGAACAGCCAATGGTCGTGGTCCACATTGGTACCAACGACATAGGTAAAAAGAGGGATGAGGTCCTGCATCAAGAATTTAGGGAGCTAGGTAACAGATTAAAGAGCAGGACCTCAAAGGTTGTAATCTCTGGATTACTCCCAGTGCCACGTGCTAGTAAGTATAGGAATGGGAGGATAGAGCAGATGAATGCGTGGCTAAAGAGTTGGTGTAGGGGGGAGGGTTTTACTTTCCTGGATCACTGGGCCTGCTTCTGGGAAAGGTGGGACTTGTACAAGTCGGACGGGTTGCACCTGAACCAGAGCGGGACAAATATCCTTGCGGGGAGGTTTGCTAGCACTGTTGGGGGGGGTTTAAACTAACTTGGCAGGGGGATGGGATACAGAGGGGAGCTGAAATAGGGGGGGATGTGCTGCCAATTATAGAGAAAAAAACAAGTCAGCTTGGTAGACAGGGCAAATATATAAGGGCAAGGCTGGATGGCATCTATTTTAATGCAAGGAGTCTTGCAAATAAGGTGGATGAACTGAAGGTGTTGATAAACACATGGGAGTATGATATTGTTGCTATCACGGAGACATGGTTGAGGGAAGGGCAAGACTGGCAGCTCAATATTCCGGGGTACAGAATCTTCAGGCGAGACAGAGGGGGAGGTATAAGAGGAGGGGGTGTCGCAATATTAATTAAGGAGTCAATTACTGCAGTAAGGAGGGATGATATATTAGCAGGGTCCTCTAATGAGGCCATATGGGTGGAGCTTAAAAACAAAAAGGGGGCAAGCACTTTGCTGGGAGTGTACTATAGGCCTCCAAACAGTCAGGGGGAGATAGAGGAACAGATATGTCGGCAAATCTCAGAGAAATGTGCAAATAATAGGGTAATAATAATGGGGGATTTCAACTTCCCCAATATTAACTGGGATAGTCAGAGTGTGAAAGGCTCAGAGGGTGTAGAATTCTTAAAGTGCATCCAGGAGAGCTTTTTGAGCCAGCATGTAGAAAGTCCTACAAGAGAGGGGGCGGTACTGGACCTAATTCTAGGGAATGTGGCCGGCCAAGTGGAAAAAGTGCTAGTAGGTGAGCACTTTGGTGATAGTGACCATAATATGGTAAGATTTAAGGTGGCCATGGAAAAGGACAGGGATGGGCCGGAAATAAAGGTTCTAAATTGGGGGAAGGCCGATTTTAATAGGATAAGGCAGGATCTGGCCAAAATGGACTGGGATCAGCTACTTGTAGGAAAATCCGCATCAGAGCAATGGGAGGCTTTCAGAAGGGAGATTGAGATCATACAATGGCAACATGTTCCCGTAAAGGTCAAGGGTGGTTCCAAAAACCACAGGGAACCTTGGATGTCAGGGGATATACGAGAATGGATTAGGAAAAAAAGGAGGGCTTTTGGTAGATACAAAAGGCTAAAGACGGAGGAAGCCCTAGAGGAGTACAAAAAGTGCAGGGGGATACTTAAAAAAGAAATTAGGAGATCAAGGAGGGGCCATGAAATAACACTGGCAAGCAAAATAAAGGAAAATCCGAAGATGTTTTATAAGTATATTAAGGGTAAGAGGATAACTAGGGAAAAAATAGGGCCCATTAGGGACAAAAGTGGCAATCTGTGTGTGGAGCCGGAAGATGTAGGAGGGGTTCTAAATGAATTTTTTGCATCTGTTTTCACTATGGAGAAGGACGATGTAGACATAGAAATAGGGCGGGGGGACTGTGATATGCTCGAACATATTAACATCGAGCGGGAGGAGGTATTGGCGGTTTTAGCTGGCCTAAAAATGGATAAATCCCCAGGCCCGGATGAAATGTATCCCAGGCTGCTGTGTGAGGCAAAGGAGGAGATTGCGGGGGCTCTAACACATATATTCAGGACCTCTCTGGCCACAGGGGATGTGCCAGAGGACTGGAGAACCGCTAATGTAGTACCATTATTCAAGAAGGGTAGTAGGGAAAAACCGGGGAACTACAGGCCAGTGAGCCTAACATCAGTGGTAGGAAAATTATTGGAAAAAATCCTGAGGGACAAAATTTGTCTCCACTTGGAGAGGCAAGGATTAATCAGGGATAGTCAACATGGCTTTGTCAAGGGAAGATCATGTCTGACTAATTTGATTGAATTTTTTGAGGGGGTGACTAGGTGTGTGGATGAGGGTAACGCAGTGGATGTGGTATACATGGATTTCAGTAAGGCCTTCGATAAAGTCCCGCACAGGAGACTGGTCAAGAAGGTAAGAGCCCATGGAATCCAGGGTGCCTTGGCACATTGGATACAAAACTGGCTTAGTGGCAGAAGGCAGAGGGTGATGGTCGAAGGTTGTTTTTGTGACTGGAAGCCTGTGGCCAGTGGGGTACCACAGGGATCGGTGCTGGGTCCCTTGCTGTTTGTGGTCTACATTAATGACTTGGATATGAATGTAAAGGGTATGATCAGTAAGTTCGCGGATGATACAAAAATTGGTAGGGTGGTAAATAGCGAGGAGGGTAACCTCAGTCTGCAGGACGATATAGATGGGTTGGTCAGATGGGCGGAACAGTGGCAAATGGAATTTAACCCGGAAAAGTGCGAGGTGATGCACTTTGGGGGGACTAACAAGGCAAAGGAATACACAATGAATGGAAAGACCCTAGGCAAGACGGAGGGTCAGAGGGATCTGGGTGTGCAAGTACACAGATCCCTGAAGGCGGCGGAACAGGTGGATAAGGTTGTAAAAAAGGCATATGGGATACTTGCCTTCATTAGCCGAGGCATTGAATATAAGAGCAAGGAGGTTATGATGGAGCTGTATAAAACACTGGTTAGGCCACAGCTGGAATATTGTGTGCAGTTCTGGTCGCCACACTACAGGAAGGATGTGATCGCGTTAGAGAGGGTGCAGAGGAGGTTCACCAGGATGTTACCAGGGCTGGAGCGCTTCAGCTATGAAGAGAGACTGGGCAGGTTGGGTTTGTTTTCCTTGGAGCTGAGGAGGCTGAGGGGGGACATGATTGAGGTGTACAAAATTATGAGGGGCATAGATAGGATGGATGCTGAGGAGCTTTTTCCCTTAGTAGAGGGGTCAATAACTCGGGGGCATAGATTCAAGGTAAAGGGCGGGAGGTTTAGAGGCGATTTGAGAAAGAACTTTTTCACCCAGAGGGTGGTTGGAGTCTGGAACTCACTGCCTGAAAGGGTTGTGGAGGCAGAAACCCTCACAACATTTAAGAAGCATTTGGATGTGCACTTGAAATGCCATAGCATACAAGGCTACGGGCCAAATGCTGGAATATGGGATTAGATTAGACAGGGCTTGATGGCCGGCGCGGACACGATGGGCCGAAGGGCCTCTATCCGTGCTGTATTACTCTATGACTCTATGACTCTATGACATGCCTGAACCTGGAACTTGCACGGCCCCTACGGGTGCATACACACCTCATACGCACCCATAGGGGCTGCAAATGATGGCGCAATATATAATGGCCCATACTTTCCAGTCAAAATAATGGTGAGGCTAATGGCGCTTGCTGTTATTTATGTGGAAATGATACAGCAACTTCAGGAGAGTGGCAGATGTGTAGTTAAACTCAAAAATCCAATAGTTGCTGTCCCAGTTGTGCCGCTCTGCCATTAGCTTCGTGAAAGCGGCACGTCGCCATCTGCTTCACCATTGAAATGCATTGAATGGCATGAAGTTGCTGTATTTGCGTGGTAGATATGAACTGCACTCACCACAGAAAGTTAAGTCCTGTCCATTCTAGTCTAAGTACTCTTTTAATAACATGATGGCAGTTAATTACTGCCAATCAAGCTTTCTGGCACTGAAAATTAACCATTACAAGTGTGGAGTCTCATTCCTTCAGGTTTTAATTATTATTGGAGAATTAAAAAATGTCAAATTTAAAATTTAAACTTTTTTTAGTTATTCTATCTGTCTCTTTTTTTCTTCCTCTTAATCCAATCTTTCTTTCCCTCTCTTTATTTCTGTTTCTGTAGCTGATTTGGCATTGAATTCACCCACTTTAATTTACACTTCCTTCTCAGCCCTCGGGATGTTAATTTCACAATTCTTCAACCTGATTGGTTAAGGAGGTATACAGTTGCTTGCCCTATTCACTCAGGTCCCAGATGCCCGGTTTCCCTAGCTGTGACATTATCAGCACTCATTTTCAGCAACTTGCCATGCAAAAAATGTAAAAACCCAAATGTGCATGGACAAGATTACCTAACGGCTGACGCCACTGGATTCACTCCTACTACAAAATCTGGCCCATTAGGACAGGTGACCAAAAGTTTGGTCAAAGAGGTTGGTTTTAAGGAGCATTTTAAAGGAGGAGAGTGAGGTAGAGAAGTGGAGAGGTTCAGGGATGGAATTCCACAGCTTAGGGCCTAGGCAGCTGAAGGCATGGCCGTCAATGGTGGAGCACTGAATATCAGGGATGCACAAGAGGCTAGAATTGGAGGAGCGCAGAGATCTCAAAGGGTTGTAGGACTAGAAGAGATTACAGAGATAAGGAAGGGTGAGGCTGTGGAGGGATTTGAAAACAAGGATGAGAATTAAGAGCTTGAAGATTTGATATCATCCTGTTATCCCTTGGATATCCTCTGCAACGCCTCAAGATCCTTCAGTAAGTTTGGGCTCCAGAACTGGTCACAATACTCCAAGTGCAGATGTACCAAAACCTAAGTATAGTATCCTTCATATGCCCTCAGTGGTCCTACCAATATAACCTACAACATGGTTTCCTTTCCCTACAGCAACATTACACTGCTTGTGCACCTTTAACATTGATCAACTACTACCCACAGGCCTATTCCTGATCTGTTTTGTTTAGCGGACACCTTTGCACAGTATAGAGGTTCCAGGAGTTTCCTAGCCCCATGTACATGACACTGCACTTGTCCACATTAAGTAGTTTAAAATTATGAAGGGGTTCGATAGGGTGGACATAGAGATGTTTCCGCTTTTGCATATCCAAAACTAGGGCCATAATTGTAAGGTAGTCATCAATAAATCCAATGAGGAGTTTAGGAGAAACTTCTTTACCCAGAGAGTGGTGAGAATGTGGAGCTTGCTACAACATGGAGTAGTTGAGGTGAATAGCATAGATGCATTTAAGGCAAAGCAAGATAAACACATGAAGGGGGAAAGGAGTTGAAGGATATGCTGACAGGGTGAGATGAAGTAAGGTGGGAGGAGGCTTGTGTGGAGCATAAACACCGGCACAGATCTATTGGCCTTTTTCTGTGCTGTAAATTCTTTGTAATGTAACATCTGCCCCGCACGGCCCATTCACCAACTAATCTAAATCTGCCTGCAAACACTTGACTCATCAACAGTGAATTTTAGAATATTATGTTTGGTCTTCTCCTGGATCATTAGCATAAAGGATGACCTGTAATGGAGCCTGAGGAACTCCACTCATAACCGGGACCCAGTCAGACTCATTATCCTTAATAACCAACCTCTGTATCTGATGTCAATCATAAACTTTGTTCAATCTCACTTTCAGCAACACCTGCACAGATCCATCCAGCACAGAGAGGGGTGGATTTAGACTCTCAATATTAGGGAATGATAGTGTAAGATTAGTAGGGCAGAGGTGAGCAGGAGCGAATGGAGGTGCTCAATGAAGAGCACCAAGCATCTGGGTGGAGAGGGGAGGAAAGGGATTATGAGCTCCGGACCTTGGCCTTTAAAAGCAGAGCCCAAGAGATTGTTAGTGTCATTGGCCGACTTGCCCAGGAACTTTCAACGCATGATGGCAGTGTGGAACAGTCTGCATGCCCGCATCTGTGGAGTTCTTATGCACGGCACTGAAATGCTGTAATCGACCTTAGAGCAAGTGGTAGCTCAAGAGACATCTGCATTGCAGCCCCTCAATGCAAAGGCCACAATGCCAGTTTTTACCTTTCGCCTGAATGCTCAGAATGCAGCCATACACACCTTGGGCTACAATTTTACTTCCTGCTTTGACAGGACAGAGCTATCAATAGGGGTTTCAATAATCTATTACATAGGAATGTTAGGAACAGCAGTAGGCTATCCAAACCCTCGAGCTTGTTCTGCCTTTCAATTACATCATGGCTGATCTGTACCTCAACTCCATTTACTCGCCTTTGCTCCATATCCCTTGATACCCTAACCCTACAAAAATCTATCTGTCTCAGACTTGAAAGCGTCATTTGTTCCACAGCCTTTTGGGGGAGAGAGTTCCAGATTTCTACTACCTTTAATGTGAAGAAGTTCCTTCTGATTTCACTCCTGAATGGCCTATCTCCAAGTTTAAGATTTGCCAAACACAGTTTCATCAAGGTGAGGCCTCTTTAACTGGACAAGTCAAACTGTGAAATCACAGGGCAAGCCTCACCCTCACACTGCACATCACAATGAGATCAGACATCACAATAGGTTTGTAAACTGAGTCAATTTGAGGCAGGTTAAGTGAAGGAAAGGGAGCTGCTCTGACTGACTAACTGGCTGATCTATCTGGGAGTGAATCTGGTTCATTATAAAAAATGTAATAGCAGAGCACTTGGAAAGCAGTGACAGGATCGGACAAAGTCAACATGGATTTACAAAAGGTAAATCATGTTTGACTAATCTACTGGAATTTTTTGAGGATGTAACTGGTAAAATAGATAAGGGAGAACCAGTGGATGTGGTGTATTTGGACTTTCAGAAGGCTTTCGATAAGGTCCCACATAAGAGATTACCGGGCAAAATTAAGGCACATGGGATTGGGGGCAAGGTATTGACTTGGATAGAGAACTGGTTGGCGGACAGAAAGCAAAGAGTTGGAATAAACGGTTCGTTTTCCGAGTGGCAGGCAGTGACTAGTGGGGCACCGCAAGGATCGGTCCTAGGACCCCAGCTGGTCACAATATATATTAATGATCTGGACGAGGGAATTGGATGTAATATCTCCAAATTTGCAGACGACACAAAGCTGGGTGGGAGGGTAAGCTGTGAGGAGGATGTCGTGAAACTCCAGTACGATTTGGACAGGTTGGGTGATTGGGCAGAAACATGGCAAATGCACTATAATGTGGATAAATGTGAGGTTATCCACTTTGGTGGCAAAAACAGGAAGGCAGATTATTATTTGAATGGCAATAGATTGGGAGAAGGGGAAGTGCAAAGAGACCTGGGTGTTCTTGTGCACCAGTCGCTGAAGGTAAGGGGAGTCCAGAACCAGGGTTCATAGTCTAAGGATAAGGGGTAAGCCATTTAGGACTGAAATGAGGAGGAATTTCTTCACCCAGAGAGTGGTGAACCTGTGGAATTCTCTGCCACAGAGGGCGGTGGAGGCCAGTTCATTAAATATATTCAAGAAAGAGTTGGATATATTTCTTAAGGCTAAAGGGATCAAGGGATATGGGGAGAAGGCAGGGACAGGGTACTGAATTTGGATGATCAGCCATGACCTCATTGAGTGGCGGAGCAGGCTCGAAGGGCCGAATGGCCTACTCCTGCTCCTATCTTCTATGTTTCTATGTTTCAATGTTTCTATGTAGCAGATCTGAACAGGTTTACATTGTGAAGAAGCATGAACAAGGGAAATGTCATCAACCATTAGTTTAGATAGAAGGTTGCGGACATTGAAAGATTTGTCACAACATGGTTATCATAGAATCATGCAGCACAGAAGGAGGCCATTTGGCCAATCGTCCCTGTGCCTGTTGTTTTGAAGGAACTATCCAATTAGTCCCATGTCCCCTGCTCTTCCTCCAGAACCCTAGAAATGTTTCTCCTTCAAATATTTATCCAATTCCTTTTGAAAGTTATCATAATGAAGTGTTTCGAGAGACTGGTCCTGGCTCACATCAAAGCCAGTGTTTACGCCTCTCTTGACCAACACCAGTTTGCCTATTGTGCAAACAGATCAACGGAGGATGCAATCACAACTGCTCTACACTCTGCACTGAATCACTTAGATGGTAAGGAGACGTACATCAGAATGCTGTTCATAGACTACAGCTCAGCATTCAACACTATCGTCCCCAACAAGCTGGCCACCAAACTCCAAACTCTTGGCCTGAACACTTCCCTCTGCAACTGGACCCTGGACTTCCTAACAAACAGACCCCAGTCTGTCAAATTAGGTAACCACACCTCCCCCCCCTGACCCTGAACATGGGGGCCCCACAAGGATGTGTGCTGAGCCCCCTCCTCTACTCCCTCTTCACCCACGACTGTGTGGCTGTTCATGGTTACAACACCATCATCAAGTTTGTGGATGATACCACGGTAGTAGGCCAGATCACCAACAACGATGAGTCAGCCTACAGGGAGGAGGTCCAGCATCTCGTGAAGTGGTGCGCCGATAACAACCTGGCCCTTAACATCAAGAAAACCAAAGAAATCATTGTGGACTTCAGGAAGTCTAAAGGTGGAAGTCACACCCCCATCCACATCAATGGGGCTGTGGTGGAAAGGGTGGACAGCTTTAAGTTCCTCGGAGTCCACATCACGGAAGACCTCTCCTGGTCCCTCAATACCTCCTCTCTGGTGAAGAAGGCCCAGCAGCGCCTATATTTCCTAAGGAGGCTGAAGGGATGTAACCTGTCACCCCTGATCCTCTCTAACTTTTACCGCTGCACAATAGAGAGCATCCTGACAAACTGTATCACAGTATGGTATGGCAGCTGTAGCTACTATGACCGGAAAGCCCTGCAGCGGGTAGTCAAAACTGCCCGACGCATTACCAGCACCCGGCTACCGACCATAGAGCACATAGACCAGAAACGCTGTTTACGGAGGTCACGGTCCATCATCAAAGACCCTACCCACCCCAGCCACAGTCTGTTTGCCCTCCTGCCATCTGGGAGACGCTACAGATGCATTCGCACCTGTACGACCAGATTTAGAAACAGCTTCTTTCCCAGGGCTGTCATCCTACTGAACTCCACAAATAAACTCTAAAGCCTGCACATCTGCCAATGCACTTTATTATGGTTATGCTTATGTTAATGTATTACAAGCCAAATGTATGTTGAATGTTTAAATGTCTTAATCTAAATGTACACTCTCGGGAGCCGCAAGCCTACATTTCGTTGTACTGCACTTGTGCACTAACAATGACAATAAAAGTTGATTTGATTTGATTTGATTTGATTTATTGAACCTGCTTCCACCAGCCCTTCAGACAGTGCATTCCAGATTATAACAACTCCTCATCTTGCCTCTGTTTTGTTGCCAATTACATTAATTATGTGGCCTCTGATTACCGAGCCTCCTGCCACTGGAAACAATTTCTCCTTATTTACTCTATCAAAATCCATCATGATATTAAACATCTCTATTAAATCTCCCCTTAACTTTCTCTGCTCTAAGGAGAACAACCCCAGTTTCTCTAGTTTCTCCGTGTAACTGAAGTATTTCATCCCTGGTGTCATTCTAGTAAATCTCCTCTGCACCCTCTCTAAGGCCTGGACATCTTTCCTAAAGTGTGGTGCACAGAATTGGCCACTATAGTCCAGTTGGTGTCTAACCAGTGTTTTATAAATATTCAGCATAATTTCCTTGCTTTTTGTGCTCTATGTGGGGTGATTTTAGCTCAGGTGCAGGATGGTGTCATGTTATCCGAATTTCGTGTTTCCCACACGAATCTAAATGGGTGTGGGAGATTGGTGCAATTTTAACTCAATTGGCCAATTGATTTCCAACGTGTGGGAAGCCTTTGCAAAGGGATTTTTCATGACTGAAAGTTCCCTCCAAAGACATCATCATTGCTGCTGCATTTAAGGTCTGCAACAAGCCTTGCTTCTTCTGCAGACTGCCAACCTTTTGCCCTTTCATGCTAGCGGGACCTGGAGGCACAATGACCATCGGGAGATCTAGGTCTGTTCCCAGGTTTGATGATGTGGCCCTGCAAACTTTAGTTGAGGGAGCAGGAGTTCATAAAGAGGTGCTCTTTCCTTCTTCAGGGAGGAAGAAGCCTCCCCAGCAGACCAAGGCTGTGTGGATCCAGGTGGCAGAGGAGGTCAACTCATTATCAGTACTCCGCAGAACCTGGATTCAGTGCAGGAAGAGATTTCATGACCTTCTGCGCACTGGAAAAGTGAGTATAGATTTCCCATCACCCTCAATCTGAACCCCATTGGCATTCCTCACCAGCACTCAGTTTTAGCAATCTCTTCCTCCACATCCCACTTGACACTGACATCCAAGCACCCTTATCCATTCCCTTTCTCTCTATGGTCACATTCACATCACTATTCGGCTATGCAACCCTCACACTCCCTATCACGCTGATGCTTTGAACACAACTGACAACACACAGGGAGGGCCCTTGGTCTTGCCACCTCACTCCATCTTTGTCTCCTTCTAAGTATCTATGATATGGAATCTCTGCACTCACTCCTTCATTCTCACTCAACCTCCACTTGTCTCCCTCATTGCAGGAAAAGAGAGCTCACAATAAGCGAGAAAGAGCGAGTGCAGGAGGAGGGCAACACTCAGTAGCCCACCTCACCCCCTGGGAGGAGGCGGTCCTGGAGATCGTAGGAGTGGAGGAAGATGCGCAAGTGGGGGATGGACAGATGGGTGCATCACAGCAAGCTGGTGACAGAATAGTTTTCCATCTCTCTCATTAATATTGCATGAGTCGCTGATAATGATTCTGAAGTTCTAACAGATGGACTTATGGATGGTCTGCAATA
The DNA here is from genome assembly GCF_052327205.1 of Somniosus microcephalus. NCBI lineage: Eukaryota > Metazoa > Chordata > Chondrichthyes > Squaliformes > Somniosidae > Somniosus > Somniosus microcephalus. The sequence continues at coordinate 153,211,354 of NC_140997.1, forward strand.
TGCAATGTGCATGTAACCTTGGCATCACATCTCTGACTCTTTCCTTTACTCCCCCACAGGACCATTGCAAGCAGCCGTCCCCACTAGCCAGGAGAAACAGCCTGAGCATCCAGACTCCTCAGAGGAAGCTGCAACCTCTGAGGGCACAGCATCAGCAGAATGCAGCGCATCCAGCACCAGCACAGACACTCACACCTTGGTGGGACCTTCGGGACATAGAGTAGTGTTGTCACCTGGTGTATCACAGCTCACAAGTGAGCATCAGCAGATTGTGGAGACAGGGACAGCAGTGGAGAGTGCTAGTCAGTGGGCACAGGACTCTGCCAGCTCAGCTCAGCTGCATGTTGACCCTCTGCCTCTGGGTCCATCCATAAGATCAACGGTGCTGGAACTCAAGGAACAGATGCAGGAGTCTCTGGCAGGTTTTGTCTCCAGGGTCGATGCGAGTGTGGAGCGAATGGAGGAATCCATAGCGAACATGAGCAGAGCCTTTGTGGAGTCATTGGCGCATCAACGCATCACCATGGAAAGGATGGCAACCTCCATGGAGGAGATAAGTCGCCAGAGTGAAGAAAACATGGTGAGTGCTCATTATAGAATGACATCTCTGGAGGAGCGATGGTCATCTATTGAACAGAGAAACCAGACCTTCATGGAAGTCCTTCTGAGTAGGACTGCCAGTGCAGAAACGGGTCCCCATGGCCCCCTGATGTGCAGCAAGGTGCTCTCAAGCCACTTCCAAGCGCTGGCCCCTTCTGGCCTGTGCAGTTTCAGGTGGGTGAGCAGCAGCCTGGCGCTCCTGTTGCTGCTGCTGTTGTTCCTGGTTCTGCATGGTGCCGCGACTGGTGTTCAAGCTCATCTAATGCCCAGAAAGGAAGGAAATAAATGACTCCCATGCTTCTGGTATATACCTCTGTTGAGGAAGTGCTGAGTGAAGGTGGTGAGAGGGGTTTCCCAGGAGGTCACACTGGAGATGGGTGTGAGGCTCCAACCTTCCACAGGTGTGGTTAAACCTTCTAAAATTTGCCCCAGACCTGAGACCACTAAGTCCTGCCACCTGCAAATCATGTCTGTTCAAATCTCCTCTTTAATGGTTTACCTGCAGCTGATAGTCACCAATGCAATAGTGCGGCCGCCAGGTTTCACATTCGTGATTCCCACCAGGCGAGTTTTACGTGGGGAAAGGGTTAAAGTTGCAAGGGCCTGTTAAAATAGGATTATAGAGGCCATTTAGTTGTAATTAAGGTGCTTAAAGACCAGTCCCGCCTGTTGGATGCGGGATGGAGTCGGGACCATCAGACACGCCTGAGTTAAAATTGCTCGGATTCGGGAACCGGGGTGGGGGGCTGTCCCGCCCGCCATTTTTTGCGATTTTAAACCCCCGCCCTCCTCAAAGCCCACCTCACGGCCCAATGAAAATCGAGGCCAATGCCTCCATTTATAAAGCAAGGATCTCATTTGCCTTTTTAATAGACTTCTCAACTTGTTCTGCCATCTTGAAAGAATTGTGCACATAAACTCCCAGGTCTCTCTGTTCGTACCATTTAATTTATATTGCCTCTCCACATTCTTCCAACCAAAATGAATCACTTCACACTTCTCTGCATTAAATTTCATCTGCCATGTGTCTGCCCATTTCACCAGTCTGTCTATATCCTCCTGATTTGTTACTATCCTCCTCACTGTTTACTGCATTTCTGAATTTCATTTGAACTATCTATGATTATAATTTTGGAAGTCATAACGAGCAATGTGAACAGTTTAACAGAGCCAGTAATATTAATGCACAGTAGTGTGCAATCGTTTAATTTGATATCATTAGTAGTACTGTAAGATTTGCAAAATTTCTGCATCTCCCCGAAGGTTATTATTAATAAAAGGGACCCTGCATGGACATTTTTAAATTGAAAAGGGTACCCAAGATGGCGTCCATGCCTCGTGGCAGAAAGCCTGTGGGGTTCCAAAATGGATTCTGCAGCGCAGACAGCTTGGGAGAAATCGAAACTAAGGCTGCAGGCTTTCTGTGAAGAGAAACTTTGTATTTTGGAACGAGACAGGACTTTGAATTATGTATTAGACCGAATTGGAGACAGATCGAAATTCAGTGAGGCCTATAGTTAAAGCCATCAAACAGTCTGCATACATAATCAGAAACAGATTAAACACAGCCATCGAGGCTAGACAAGGTCATCAATGAACTCTCAGGACAATACAAGCCAATTGTCGGGCTGGTAGATGCAATTACCGGCCATCTAAAAACAGTTAGTATGAATTGCTACCATTATTTTAAAATAGCCCGCCAAGTCTAAGACAAAGAACTAACCTGATTTGGTGCGAAGATAAGGGTTTTCGCTGAAGGTATAATTGAAGGCCCCGGGTAGCATTGAGGGAGAGCAGCTAGTTCGTTTGTTCGGCGGAGGTCCGTAGAGTTCGTTGGTTGGTGTGCTGGTGCAGCTCCTCGGGCCCCTCGCCCTCGTGGCTGCCGCTCTTTCCCCGTCCCACGCTTACCTCCTGGCCTCTGCCCGTGCCCTTTTCCCACTCCATCTGGAACTGCCCCGGCACCGGGTCAGGCAGACACGGACAGATTCAGGGCAGGCGAGGCGGGACGCGACGAGGGGAGAAGGGAAAACCACCGAGGGGCAGACCGGCTGGAGAAGACCAAACGAGGGGAGGTTTTGAATCATCGGGCCTTCAGCCTCGGCCGACCTTCGAATATCTGCACACCAACTCAAACTGGCAGCTGTCGACGAAGAACCATCCCTGCAAGGTAAAGTACCCAAACAGAGACTTTGATTTTGGGGTACTCGAACCTGGACAACACCCTTGCAGCACTCGGAGACCACGTGACGACGGCAGGTTCCAGAGAGCACCAAGAGCGAACCCCGAACCCCACCGCTGTTTTGAATTGAGCAAACCCCGTTTTTGATTGGTGAGCATAGATTCTGACCCCTCATAGCTTAATCTCATTAGGTATAGGGGGTGCGATAACGATAAGGGGATTGTTAAGATAGTTGTTTTCCCTCGATGTGCCGTGTGTTCCCCATTCCCTGTATAAGTGCATTTGCCTGTAATGTTATAGTGGTAACTTCTTTTAAGACTGTATTGATTTTCCTGTTCAATAAAATCTTGGTTTTTGCTTGCATCCAAACCATCTGTCTACTCGAGTTTTCTGTATCGCTGCCTGTACCTAAGTCTGGTGTCTCGAACCCAGGGGCGTGGGAGCGATTCAAACCGCTCACAAACAGTCAGGGGCATAACTGACTGGGCGCATGCGCCACACCACACCACCCACCTACAGTACTTCCATGCCACAGATAGGCTGGGGCCTGGAGCCTGGTGTATTGGTGGTTACTGAGCCTGATTCTAACACACCGCTCCTCACTTTATTCTCAGGTCCCTCACTATTGTCCTTCACTGACCAGCTGCTGCCAGTTCTTGAGTTTGGTGCTCAGTCCCTGTTCTGTAAATGTAGACAGCTACTTAACATCACTGTAGATCTCCCATGGCATTGCTCAGGATAGTCAAAGAATATCAACATGGATTTGTGAAGGGTAGGTCATGTCTGACTAATCTAGTAACATTTTTTGAGGCGATCACTGACAAGGTGGACAGGGAGGGCTGGATTTTAATTCAAGGGCGGGCTGGGGTCGTGCAACCCGCATTTCGTGTTATCCACCCGAAACTAAATCGATGTGGGAGATCGATGCGATTTTAACTTAATTGGCCAATTGAGTTCCAACGTGTGGGAACCCATAGCAAATTATTTTTTCCAGTCTGAAAGCCGCCTCCGATTATGGAATCATTGCTGCTGCATTTAAGGTCTGCAACAAGCCTTGCTTCTTCTGCAGACTGCCAACCTTTTCGCCTTTCATGCTACAGGGACCTGGAGGCAGAATGGCCAGCGAGAGACCGAGGGCTGCTCCCAGGTTTGATGACGTTGCCCTGCAGGCTTTAGTTGAGGGAGCAAGAGCTCATAAAGAGGTGCTGTTCCCTTCTTCAGGGAGGAAGAAGCCTCCCTAGCAAACCAAGGCTGTGTGGACCCAGGTGGCAGAGGAGGTCAACTCATTATCAGTAACCCGCAGAACCTGGATTCAATGCAGGAAGAGGTTTCATGACCTTCTGCACACTGGAAAAGTGAGTATGAATTTCCCATCACCCTCAATCTGACTCCCATTGCCTTTCCTCACCAGCACTCAGCTTTAGCAATCTCTTCCTCCACATCCCACTTGACACTGACATCTATGCACCCTTACCCATTCCCTTTCTCTCTATGGTCACATTCACCTAACTATTTGACTATGCAGCCCTCACACTCCCTATCACTGTGATGCTATGAAAACAACTGACAACACATAGGGAGGGCCCTTTGTCTTGCCACCTCACTCCATCTTTGTCTCCTTCTAAGTATCTATGATATGGAATCTCTGCACTCACTGCTTCATTCTCACTCAGCCTCCACTTGTCTCACACATTGCAGGAAAAGAGAGCTCACAATAAGCGAGAAAGAGTGAGGACCGGAGGAGGGCCATCCTCAGTAGCCCACCTCACCCCCTGGGAGCAGGTGGTCCTGGAGATCGTAGGAGTGGAGGATGATGCGCAAGTGGGGGACGGATAGAGTGGTGCATCACATTAAGCTGGTGACAGAATAGTTTTCTATCTCTCTCATTGACATTGCATGTGTCACTGATAATGATTCTGAAGCTCTATGCAATGTGCATGTAACCTTGGCATAACATCTCTGACTCTTTCCTTTACTCCCCCACAGGACCATCACAAGCACCCGTTCCCACTAGCCAAGAGGAAGAGCATGAGCCTCAAGACTCCTCAGAGGAAGCTGCAACCTCTGAGGACGCAGCCTCAGCAGAATGCAGCGCACCCGACACCAGCGCAGACACTCACACCTCGGTGGGACCTTCGGGACATAGAGTAGTGGTGTCACCTGGTGTATCACAGCTCAGAAGTGAGCATCAGCAGATTGTGGGGACAGAGACAGCAGTGGAGAGTCCTCGTCCGAGGGCGCAGGACTCTGCCAGCTCAGCTCAGCTGCATGTCGACCCTCTGCCTCTGGGTCCATCCATAAGATCAGCGGTGCTGGAACTCGAGGAACAGATGCAGGAGTCTCTGGCAGATTTTATCTCCAGGGTCGATGCGAATGTGGAGCGAATGGAGGAGTGCATAGCGAATATGAGCAGAGCCTTTGTGGAGTCATTGGCGCATGAACGCATCGCCATGGAAAGGATGGCAACCTCCATGGAGGTGATAAGTCGCCAGAGTGCAGAAAACATGGACAAATCAAATTGGGCAGGGCTGCCTTGAGGATGAGTTCATTGAGTGTATTATGAATGGGTTTCTTGAGCAGTATGTAACTGAACCGACCAGGGGGCAAGCAACCTTAGATCTGGTCCTGTGTAACGAGACAGGATTCATTAAAAATGTCCGAGTAAAGGATCCCCTTGGAATGAGTGACCATAACATGGTTGAATTCCATATTCAATTAGAGGGTGAGAAGGTTAGATTTCAAACAAGCGTGCTAAGCTTGAATAAAGGAGACTATGAAGGTATGAGAGCGGAATTGAGTAGAGTGGATTGGGAAAATAGATTAAAGGGTAAGATGATACATGATCAGTGGTGTACATTTAAGGAGTTATTTTACAACTTCCAAAAAATATATATTCCACTGAGAAGAAAAGGGTGTAAAAGAAAAGACAGCCATCCGTGGCTAAGTAAAGAAATTAAGGATAGTATTCGACTAAAAACAAGGGCATATAAGGTAGCCAAATCTAGTGGGAGGATAGAGGATTGGGAAAACTTTAAAAGACAGCAAAAAATAACAAAAAGATTGATTAAGAAAGGGAAGATAGATTATGAAAGTAAATTAGCAAAAAATATAAAAACAGATAGTAAGAGTTTTTATAGATATATAAAAAGAAAAAGGGTGGCTAAAGTAAATGTTGGTCCCTTAGAGGATGAGACCGGGAAATTAATGGTGGGAAATATGGAGATGGCAAAAACACTGAATGAATATTTTGTATCAGTCTTTACAGTAGAAGACACTAAGAATATCCCAACATTGGACAAACAGGGGCCTATAGGGGGGGAGGAGCTAAGCACGATCAAAATCACTAAGGAAGTGGTACTCGGTAAAATAATGGGACTCAAGGCGGATAAATCACCTGGACCTGATGGCTTACATCCTAGGGTCTTGAGGGAAGTGGCGGTAGGGATTGTGGATGCATTGGTAATCATTTTCCAAAACTCCCTGGACTCAGCAAAGGCCCCGGCAGACTGGAAAACTGCTAATGTAACGCCCTTATTTAAAAAGAGCAGTAGACAGGAGGCTGGAAACTATAGACCGGTTAGCCTAACATTTGTGGTAGGTAAAATATTGGAGTCCATTATTAAGGAGACAGTAACAGGACATTTGGATAATCAGAATTTAATAGGACAAAGTCAGCATGGTTTTATGAAGGGGAAGTCATGTTTGACAAGTTTGCTGGAGTTGTTTGAGGAAGTAACATATAGGGTGGATAAAGGTGAACGAGTGGACGTAGTGTATTTAGACTTCCAAAGGCATTTGACAAGGTGCCACACAAAAGATTATTGCTTAAGATAAAAAATCATGGGATTGGGGGTAATATTCTGGCATGGATAGAGGATTGGTTATCTAACAGAAGGCAGAGAGTTGGGATGAATGGTTCATTCTCAGACTGGCAATCAGTAACTAGTGGTGTTCCGCAGGGGTCAGTGCTGGGTCCCCAACTCTTTACAATCTATATTAACGATTTGGAGGAGGGGACCGAGTGTAACATATCAAAGTTTTCAGATGATACTAAGATGGGAGGGAAAGTAGTGAGTGAGGAGGACATAAAAAACCTGCAAGGGGACATCGACAGGCTAAGTAAGTGGGCAGAGATTTGGCAGATGGAATACAATACTGGAAAGTGTGAGGTTATGCACTTTGGCAGGAAAAATCGTAGAGCAAGTTATTATCTTAATGGCAAGGAACTGGAAAGTACTGAAGCACAAAGGGATCTGGGGGCCCTGGTGCACGAAACTCAAAAGGTTAGTATGCAGGTGCAGCAAGTGATTAAGAAGGCCAATGGAATGTTGGCTTTCATTGCTAGGGGGATTGAATATAAAAATAGGGAGGTATTGCTTCAGTTGTACAAGGTATTGGTGAGACCGCACCTGAAATACTGCATACAGTTTTGGTGTCCATACTTAAGAAAAGACATACTTGCTCTCGAGTCAGTACAAAGAAGGTTCACTCGGTTAATCCCGGGGATGAGGGGATGGACATATGAGGAGAGGTTGAGTAGATTGGCACTCTACTCATTAGATTTCAGAAGAATGAGAGGCGATCTTATTGAAACATATAAGATTGTGAAGGGATTGGATCGGGTGGATGCGGGGAGGATGTTTCCGATGGTGGGTGAAACTAGAACTAGGGGGCATAGTCTTAGAATAAGGGGCTGCTCTTTCAAAACTGAGATGAGGAGGAACTACTTCACTCAGAGGGTGGTAGGTCCATGGAATATGCTGCCCCAAAAAGCTGTAGAAGCTACATCATTACATAAATTTAAAACAGAAATAGACAGTTTCCTAGAAGTAAAGGGAATTAAGGGTTACGGGGAGCGGGCAGGAATTTGGACATGAGTCTAGGTTCGGATCGGTCATGGCCCTATGGGTAGCGGAGCGGGCCCAGGGGCCATGTAGCCTGATCCTGCTCCTATTTCGTGTGTCTAATTCTGTTAGATTCAGGAGATGGTTCTGTGATAGTAGATTGGCGGTTAGGATCAGATCAGCCATGATCTTATTGAATGGCGGAGCAGGCTCGAGGGGCCGATTGGCCTACTCCTGCTCCTATTTCTTATGTTCTTATGTTCTTATGTTGAGTGTTCAGAATAGAATTACATCTCTGGAGGGGCAATGGTTATCTATTGAACAGAGAAACCAGACCTTCATGGAAGTCCTTCTGCATAGGACTGCCAGTGCAGATACGGGTCCCCATGGCCCCCCTGATGTGCAGCAAGGTGCTCTCAAGCCACTTGCAAGCGCTAAGGGGGACCTGACCCATGAGAGGGAAGTTGGTGGCAGACATCAAGGAAATGGGGGCTCCTCTCCAAGCGCTCACACATCCATGCCACTGCAGAGCCCTTGGGCAGAGCCCCACCAGAGTCCACCCCCGCCTGAGATTGGTGTCTCAACCCCTGCACAGTCGCAGGAGCAGCAGACTCTTGGTGAGCCCACACAGGTTCACAACCCCAGAGGATGCCCGCCAAAGGAGTCAAGACCGGAGCAGCAGAAAAGTGAGCAAGGGGCCTCCACATCCGCTGAAGCCACAGGGGAAGCACCACTTAGGAGCACGCGTAAGGGAAAGATACTGCACAAATAGTCACAAGGGTAGTCACTTGGGCGACAATCTCTACCTACCAACACTCACACCCACATCTCACGCCTTGCACACAATGACAGCTATTCACTTATGGCATGCACAAGGATCATTAGTTATTAGAATGAATGTGATATGTGTGATATGTTTATGCGTAAATGTATTAATGTAGTTTGCAATATTTTGTGGTCTCTCTCATTTCACCTTTGCACCCAGGAGAACGCTGTGATATGGCATGACAAATGGATGGAATGATGGAGATGTGGTGAGCAAAAAGGATCTGGGGTTTAAGTCATCCTGGTGTGAGGCTGGAGGTCTGTTTGGAGGAGTTGGCAGAGTTCTGTGACCACCACCTTGGTGATGCAGAGCCGTCTAATACACCGCTCCTCACTTTATTAAAGGTAGGAGCAGTGCTGCTGGAATACCCTCAGAGGGTAAGGCCTCTTGGTGAGAGCCCTGATGTCCCTCCTCATCTCTCTGCGCACATGTGTTCATGGAATAATACAGCACAGAAGGAAACCATTTGGCCCTTCATGCCTCTGCCGGCTCTTTGAAAGAGCTATCAATTAGTCCCACTCCCCTGCTCTTTCCCCATAGCCCTGCAAAATTTTCCTCTACAATATTTATCTAATTCCCTTTTGAAAGTTATTATTAAAATGGCTTTCAACACCCTTTCCAGCAGTGCATTCCAGATCATAACAACTCGCTGCGTAAAATATTTCTCCTCATCTCGCCTCTGGTGTTTGTGTCAATTATTTTAAGTCTGTGCCCTTTGGTTTCTGACCTTCCTCCCATTGGAAACAGTTTCTCCTTATTTACTTTATCAAAATCCTTCATGATTTTGAACACCTCTAGTAAATTATTCCTTAACCTTCTCTGCTCTTAGGAAACAAATTCCAGCTTCTCTAGTCTTTCCACGTAATTCAAGACCCACATCCCTGGTACAATTCTCATAAATCTTCTCTGCACCCTTTCTAAGGCTTTGGCTTCTTTCCTAAAGTGTGGTGCAAAGAATTGGACACAATACTCTAGCTGAGGCCTAACCAGTGTTTTATAAAAGTTTAGCATAACTCCCCTTGCTTTTGTACTCTATGGGTTGGATTTTGTCAATGGGGACGTGATGGAAGCGGGACTCCCACTTTTTGGGTTATAGTCCTGCCTCCATCGACTTGTGGCCAACCCATGCTATTTTCCCTTGATTGACCAGCAGGCTCAGCAGGCCAATTAAGGGACACCTGGTTACTGGTGATGTCAGTGATTGACATTTCATCTGTCAAGAGCATTTGACAGATGAAAAATCAGCATTTGACAGCTCTGTGAAGCTGTCAAACACTGACAATCTGTCCTCTAACGTGAGTCCTTCTACTCAGACTCAGAGATCTCTCCAGACCAGAAAGCAGAATGCTGCAGATTTTGACATTTCAGCGGCCATTCTGCTTTCTGTGTCGGTGAGCTGAGTGACTCCCGAGAGCTGAAGGGAGGAAGCCTGCAGGAGAAAGTAAAGGTAAGTAAAACTTATTAAAACACTTTACACTTACCTCACACACTTACCTTTGCACACATGCACCCATCACTCACCTGCACAACGGACATCTCAACTCCTCCAACCCCTTCAGACCGACGCTCCGCCTCGCTAACTTGGCGTGGTTCAGAGCCGTCGGGAAGCCCACACTTCAGGGCTAAAAATAAAGTTTAGGCAAAAAACTGCCTGTTAACTACCTGTTAACAGGCAGTTAATTGGCACTAATCCCCTTCCCGCCTCGGGGAGGCGACTCCCAGCACAGGTCGGATACCCGCCTCCTGGGACATTGGCACGGAGGCGGGTTGGGGGCGGGATGGGTTTCTGCCCCCCGATTCTGCAATTTTCCCACCACTCCCACCTCCAAACTTGCCTCCACGGGGCTTGGAAAATCCAGCCCTATGCCTCTGTATAGAAAGCCAAAGAATGCGTATGCTTTTTTAACAGCCTTCTCAACTTGGCCTGCCACCTTCAAATATTTGTGTACATACACCTCAATGTCTTTCTGTTCCTGCACCCTCTTTAAAATTGTACCATTTAGTTTATATCACCTCCCTTCATTTTTCCTACCAAAATGCTCTTCTCTGCATTAAATTGCATCTATCATGTATCTGCCCATTTCACCAGTTTGTTCATATCCCCCTGAAGTCTACTACCTTCCTCCTCGCTGTTTACTACATTTCCAAATATTGTGTCATTGGTAAATTTTGAAATTATGCCCGGCATACTCAAGACCAGGTCATTACTCTATATTAATGTTCCCCACAGATCTGTACTGAGGCCTCAGCTTTATATTATATTTATCAATGACTTAGATGAAGCAATAGCAAGCCGGATACGCAAGTCTGCTGAAAACACTAAATTAGGTGGTACAGATGTAGATGGGAGTGTCAAGTTGCAAAGGGACATTGATAGATTAAATGACTGTGACAAAACTGTGGCAGATGAGGTTCAATGTGGGGAAGTGCAAGGTCATCCACTTTGGACCTGGGAAAGATAGATCGGAGTATTTCCTAAATGGTGAGAAGCCAGAAACTGTGGAGGAGCAGACTGATTTAGGGGTGCATATACAGAAATCACTAAAATCTTGTGGGCAGGTAAAAAAAAATTAAAAGGCTAATGGAATGTTACCCTTCATCTCAAGGGGATTGGTGCAGTCCGAAGCTGGGCCTACTAGGACCAGCGCTGCTTGAGGTCATCCTGCAGGGCCATCTGCAGTCTCCCCCAATGAAAGTCAGCAGCCTTCCACCAGCCATGCTGCAGCCTCTAGGGTAGCACTGTGTAGGAGCACTAGGACAGGCAAAGGCATACGGAAGACAGGCGCTAAGGGAATGCACAAGGGTGATTAGTTGACTTTTGAATGCAATATTGGAATGAAGTGATTTATCAATTTGGTTTGGAATGATTGTTTTGTGGTGGCTTTTATTGTAGCATTGTGGCCAAGAGGGGGCTGTGATTGTCAGTAAGAGAGGGAAGGTAAGGTGTGGGACTGTTTGTGAATAAGGAATTGGGGTTGCGTTCACTGTTACTGCAGTTGGATGAGTTGATCACGGACAGAAAGGGGGCTGTGTTGGTTGCCTCCTCCCGTCCAACTCCTCCTCTTCCTCCTCCTCTTCCTCCTAGTCCTCCTCCTTGCTCTTCTAGCAGCTTGTCATGCTCTGTGTTGCCTGTGCACATGATACACCACTCCTTGTAGACTATCAGGAACTTCAAATAACTACAGAAACCACCAAACCCTTCTACAAACTCAGTAACAGCCAGTAGAAATCAATCAGCAACTAGCTTGTAAGTAGTGAATGATCCCTTTATATAGCACAGGTTGGGGGGTCTTCCTGCTGCTGAATGCTTGTTCAGTTGTGGGAGGTTAAGAGAAGGCATTTGCTCCAGCGTTGAGGTCGTAAATGACAACGATGGCGTCAAATTAATGTTGCACGTTGATTGACGTCACGATCTGCCTACTCTGCATACTTCCGGCACATGCTCTGTGCGTCAACGCAAATGACCTCAGCACAACACAGTCTGGCGTGCCCGCACCAGAAGTGTGCACGTGCTCCTCGGACACCATTTTGGACACAAAATGGTACCCATAGCAACAAAAAATCAGGCACTACAAAGCTGAATTTCTAGCCCTTAAAGTTTAGTCTCAACATGGTTAACGTATTGCATATTTTTTTGAAAGTCATAACAGGCAATGCGAACAGTTTATAACAGACCCAGTAAAATTGATGCACAGTAGTGTGGAATAGTATAATTTGATGTCAATAGTTGATCTTCCATGGCATTGCTTGTAGGTAGACTGGGGCCAGAGTCTGGTTATTGATGGTTACTGAGGCTTATTCTCAGGTCCCTCACTGTTGTCCTTTACTGACCAGCTGCTGCCAGTCTTTGAGATTGGTGCTCACTCCCTGTTCTGTAAATGTAGACCAACTACTTATTATCATTGGTAGATCTTCCATGGCATTGCTCAGGATAGTCTGGAGGGTGGGCAATAGTTATAAATGTTTGTTGGGCCCCAATCTAAGGTACCAGGCAGACACTTTCCACCTGCTATCTGTAGCAACACAATAGAACTTCACGGAACTGATTCATCTCCCGTGGCCTTTTGGGCAAGGATTTGTTGCAAAGCCTCAGCTTCAACAACACATATAATAGCCCCCAGCAGGAATTGGATTCAGCCACATCAAAGGCTCCCACCAGCACTGTCTGGCTCCCCCACCTCACTGCACCAACCCAGCATCAGTAGGTCCTGATCAATGGTATCCAGCACCACTAATGACCTGGAATGCCCAGCTCTACAGAGCTCCAAACCCAAGAAACTCAATCACTGTTTCAGAAGGGCATTGGAGCATTGTAATCATCCTCCACCAAGAAAAGGAGGCATGGAGAAGGCTAACATTCCCCTCACTATCCTTGGAACCTGCTATTGCATTCTAGCACAATAAGTCATTGCAACCTAAATGACTGTTTGCCAAACACTGTTTTATCAAGGTGTGGCCCCTTTAACTTGATGGGCCAAACTGTGACATCACAGGCCAAGTCTCACACTGTGCCTCACAGTGAGATCAGACATCACAGTAGGTTTGTAAACTGGGTTAATTTGAGGCAGGAGACTGCACGACCAGTTTAAGTGAAGGAAATGGAGCTGCACTGACTGTGACTAATTGGCAGGTCTATCTAGGAGTGAACAAGGTCAGGTAGAAGATCTGACCAGGTTTACATTGTGAAGGGAACAAAAACAATGAAAACATCAACCAACAGATTAGACAGAAGGTTGCGGACATTGAAAGGTTTGTCTTAACGGGTTTATCTTGTATCATAATTTGTTAAAGTCTAAATGAGAAATGTGAACTGTTTAACAGACGCAGTAACTTTGATGCACAGTTGAGTGGAATAGTTCATTTTGTTGTCACTAGTACAGCTTCCATTTCATTGCTCATAGGTAACCTGGGGCCTGGAGCCTGGTTACTCAGTCCCAATCTCAGGTCCCTAACTGTTGTTCCTCACTGATCAGCTGCTCACTCCCTGTTGCTGTAAATGTAGGCAACTACATAACATCATTGGTAGATTTCCCATGGCATTGCTTGGCGTAGTCAAAGGGAGCCAGCATGGCTTTTTGAAGGGTAGATAATGCCTTCTAATCTTGTTAATTTTTTTGAGGCAATCACTAACATGGTGGACAGGGAATGTCTACAGATGTTGTTTATATGAACTTATTACAGGTAGACTACCCTTTATCCGGACTTCCGAAAACCGAAACCCTCTAAAAACCGAAGGTTTTTTCGTTCAGCGTAAGTCGTGCGTACGAACGAAAACATCTTCAGTTTTTAGAGGGTTCCGGTTTCGGAAGTTCAGATAAAGGGTAAGTCGTGCGCACGACCCCCCGCCGACCCCCCCGCGGACCCCGCCGGCCCCGACAACCGCCGACCCCGCCAGCCCCGACAACCGCCGACCCCCCCGCGGGCCCCGACAACCGCCGACCCCGCCAGCCCCGACAACCGCCGACCCCCCCGCGGACCCCGCCGGCCCCGACAACCGCCGACCCCGACAACCGCCGACCCCCCCGCGGGCCCCGACAACCGCCGACCCCGCCAGCCCCGACAACCGCCGACTCCCCCGCGGACCCCGACAACCGCCGACCCCGCCAGCCCCGCCAACCGCCGACCCCCCCGCGGACCCCGCCGGCCCCGACAACCGCCGACCCCCCCGCGGGCCCCGACAACCGCCGACCCCGCCAGCCCCGACAACCGCCGATCCCCCCGCGGACCCCGCCGGCCCCGCCAACCGCCGACCCCCCCGCCGGCCCCGCCAACCACCGACCCCCCCCGTGGACCCCGCCGGCCCCGACCCCCGCCGACCTTACGCTGAGCGTCAGCGTAAGTCGTGCGCACGACCCCCCGCCGAAATCCGAAATTCTCCTTTATCCGAAACTCGGCTGGTCCCGAGGTTTTCGGATAAAGGATAGTCTACCTGTAGTAAAAATGAATATGTGCGAAATTGGAAGTAGCCTTATAATGTAGGTTGGTAATTTGTTGGGAGATAGGAGACTAAAGGGAATGTTCTCTGATTGGCAGAATGTGACAAGTGATGTTCATAGAATCATAGAATGACACACTACAGAACGAGACCATTCATCAAATCATGCCTGTGCTGGTTCTTTGAAGAGCTATCAATGAGCTCCTATTGCTTGTCTTTTCCCCAAAGCTCTGCAAAATGTTCCTCTTCAAGTATTTTACAATTCCCTTTGAAAGTTATTAATGAATCGGCTTCCACCATCCTTTCAGGTTTTGCATTCCAGATAATAACAACTCGCAGGGTAAAAAATTTGCTCCTCATCTTGCCTCATAATTTGACAATTATTTTAAATCTGTGTCCTCTGGTTACCGACCCATCTCCCACTGGAAATGGTTCCTCCTTATTTACTTTATCGAAACCCTTCATGATTTTGAACACTTCTAGTAAATCTTCCCTGAACCTTCTCTGCTCTTAGAAAAACAATCCCAGCTTCGCTAGTCTCTCCACATAACTGAAAACCCACATCCCTGGTACCATTCTCGGAAATCTCCTCTGCACCCCTTCTGAGGCTTTGGCCTCCTTTCTTAGGTGTCGTGCCCAGATTTGGACACAATACTCCAGCTGGGGCCTAACCAGTCTTTTTAAAGGTTTAGCATAATTTCCTTGCTTTTGTATTCTATGCTGCTATATATAAAGCCAAGCATCATGTGTGCTTTTTTAACAGCCTTCTCAACTTGTCCTGCCACCTTCAAAGATTTGTTTACGTACATCCCCACATCTCTCTATGCCTGCACCCGCTTTAAAGTTGTACCATTTCGTTTATATTGCCTCTCTTCAATTTTCCTACCAAATTGCATCGCTTCGCATTTATCTACATTGAATTGCACCTACCACGTGTCTGCCCATTTCACCAGTCTGCCTATGTCCCCCTGAAGTCTCTACTTTCCCCCTTGCTGTTTACTTCATTTCTGAGTTTCATGTCATCAGCAAAGTTTGAAATAATACCCTGTGGATCTAATTCCAGGTTATTTATATATATGTTAATATTTTCCAGTGTTCTGTACTGGGACCTCAGCTTTATTTTATATTTATCAATGACTTAGATGCAGGAGTAGGAAACCGGGTATGCAAGCCTGCTGACAACACTAAGTTAGGTGGCACCATAAGTAGTGTAGATGGGAGCAGAAAGTTGCAAAGACACATTGATAGATTAAGTGAATGGGCAAAACTGTTAAATCTGTGAGTTATCTAGTTAATTAAGACACAGACTAATTAATAACAATCAAAAACAGGTCTTTACTGGTTGGAGGTAGGGACTATTCTGAATACAAGATTACTGCACAGTGCTTATATACCGGTGTGTTCACCCCCGGTATTACGTCTACAGCAGCCTGAGAAAGTAGTACATCTCAAGGTGGAACAGGCTTAAGCTCTCTTAAGGTGGAACAGGTTACATACACAACAGTCCTCCCTTCTTAGCTTTATAGTCATCCCCCCATTTAACATAGCGTAATAACATATATACATATATAACTTCATGTTTAACGTAACATATCACAGATTCAGTCTTTGCGGAAAACAGTTCACAGATTCAATCTCTGTGGTGTAGTCGGTTCACGTTACTCATTCGATAGTCCTTTCATGGATTTAACAGCTTGAACTTCCGAACTGATTTGGCTCCATTCGGAGGGACCACGTGTGTGATCTGGTAGAGGTGATAATGGTTCAGATGGGTCATCTTCTGTTTTTACTTTTCCTTTTCTGCTTCTTGGAGACTCTCTGGGCTCCATTGTCAGCTGCCACAGCTGCCAGCTGCATGCGCAGTTCCTCCTTCTCTTCCTCCTGTTTCCGTCGTAGAGCCAGCTTCTCCCGATGTTCCGTAGACTTTTGGTGCTCCTCCATGATTTCTGCACTTTGGGAGTCGAAGTTACAAGCTGGGCAGGACAGGACATCGTAATATTCGGTGTCGTCCACCAGGTCATGGTAATATTCGGTGTCGTCCTGAGCTAGACCAGTGAGAGGGTCGTCTATTTCCTCCATACCCAGCTGGACGTTAGCCAGCTCTTGTTCCAAATCCAGACATCTTTCCTGAAGAGACTTCTTCATGTGTACCTCTGCATCCAGCTTTTTCTGGGCTTTCAGCAAGTCGTTTACTAGTGACCTCATTTGTGATTTTAATACTTCAACTTCCTTTGGAGATTGATTGATCGGACTATGCAATCCCTCTACCAGAGCAGCTGTTTCAGCGGTCTGTTGTTCTACGTTGACGTGAGTCAGCGTACTTTTGGCATCCAAGGGCTGCTCTGTTGCAGTCATCTCAGTCTGTGTTGCCACCTCAGCTCTTCCAATAACCTTTGAGAGCTCCGAACCCTTTTCGTTTGAATATTGAAGTTCGTGTTCAAGTTTTTCCCATTTCAGAGTCCTGTCCTTCAGCATATGCAGGAGTTGGCTGACCGTTAACTCCTCTGACATCAGACGTTTTGTGTGCTCCTGCTCCATTTTCTCCATCAGCTGCTTCTGTTGTCTTTCCAGATTCTCCAACTCTATATCAAAGAACTCTTTCGTTGCATTCAACTCTTGCTCAAAACGGCGAAGCATTTGTTCTAATTGCTGTTGTAGTTTGAAATGGAGTTGAGTTCGAGCCCGGTGTCCCTCAGAAATGGGCACATCAGTAGACTTGCCAGACTCAGAATCCACAGTTAAACTATGTTGTTGTTGCTCAGTGGAATTCTGTGCTGAAACTTTGTCTTTTGCACCTGAGTTGGGCTTACCATCATCCGTTCCAGAGTCTGGGCCGACTATCTTCACCGAGTTCTCACTCGTTATTGTTTGTAGGAAATGCCAGTCCATATTCATTTTCCTAATCCACTCCCGTCCTAGTAGTGGAGGACCTCCTTCAGATATCACATATAAGTCCATTATTTGACTGTCTTCGCCCTTGTGGACCACTGCAACCTCTATTTTCCCGATGGGGTACACTCTTTGCCCCGTGTATGTTTTCAATATAATCCCCGTATCCTGTAGGGGAATATGTTGGAATAACTTTCCGTAATCTTTCTTATTTATGACCGTCAATGCCGATCCAGTGTCCAATTCCAGTTTTACTTGGACTCCTTCTATCTGAAGAGTGACCCAAATTGTCTGGAGGTCTGCACCCTTACCAGCGTTGAGTACTCTTAAGCTAGCCAGTTCATTACAGCTTAAGCTAGCCAGTTCATTACTGCTAGCGTCTGAATCGGACTCCTGTTCGGTCACCTTGTGTACCTTTGCGTATTTTCCTTGCGGTGACTTCTTGTTGCTGGTCTTCTTCCCTGACCTGCATACTCTAGCTATGTGTCCAAGCCTACCACATGTTCTACATTCTTGGTTTTTAAACCAACACTGGTTCTGATCATGCGTTGTCTTTCCACAACGATAACATTTGACAGAACTCCACTCCAATTTGTTTGCACTGAGCTCCGGTGACCGTAGCTGCATTACTGCCGTGCCTCTCGCTGCGGCTTCGTGTGCTGCTGCCATAGTGACCGCCTTCTCAAGCGTCAGCTCATTCTCCTCGAGCAGTCGCTTTTGTGTATCTTGTTTAAATAAACCACACACAAATTTGTCTCGTAGTGCATCTGTCAGTCCCGTTCCAAACTGACAATATTTCGCTAATTTACGCAATTCCAGCAAATATTCAGCATTGCTTTCATTCTGTAGTTGCCTTCTGTCGTAAAATTTAAATCGTTCCGCTAGCATCAGCGGCGTGGGGTTTAGATGATCTTTCAGGACAGTAACAATCTCATCGAATGTCTTATCCGCCGGTTCATCTGGTGATAACAGGTGTCTCAATTGCCCGTATGTCTTCGCACCCATTAAATTTAATAATGTTAGAGCTTTATCTTGGTCACAAATTTTATTGGCCTTACAATAATGTTTTACTCTTTCAACATATATGGCCCAATCTTCGATGTCACTATCAAAGGTGTTAATATTCCCGTGTTTAGGCATTGTAGTACTTTATCAGATTTGTAATTCCTCAGATGTTTTTTTTTTACAATCAATGATGGCGGCTTCCCGCTCTTGCTGTCGTCCTCCGCTCCCAAAATGGCGGTTTTCCCGCGCTTAGCGGTCTTCCCCCTTCCCCCGACGCTGTCAGCCCGAGTGCGGCCCTTATCTGAAGATGCGATCGCTCTCGCGGCTCCCGGCCCTTATCTGGAGATGCGATCGCTCTCGCGGCTCTCGGCCCTTATCAGGAGATGCGATCGCTCTGTTGAAACGCCTCCCGCTCGAAGCGGCTCTCGCGCCCTATTCCTCCGGCTCCCCCAGCCCCGTTCGTGCGGCCAACGCGGTCGACTGCCTGTCGCGTCGCTGCCCGGCTCAGACAACGGCTTACCCACCACCAAGCTGGAGAAGAAGCTGACGGTCGCCGATGGAGGCTCCGAGGTCAGGATGTCTTCCAGTGGGGTGGAGAGGGTGGAAACCTCTCTGCAACGTCCTGGCTGTGGACGAAGCTGCCGTGGAGTGACTGCCGCAGGGTCCGAATCAGACTCGTCGCCAGTGTTAAATCTGTGAGTTATCTAGTTAATTAAGACACAGACTAATTAATAACAATCAAAAACAGGTCTTTACTGGTTGGAGGTAGGGACTATTCTGAATACAAGATTACTGCACAGTGCTTATATACCGGTGTGTTCACCCCCGGTATTACGTCTACAGCAGCCTGAGAAAGTAGTACATCTCTTAAGGTGGAACAGGCTTAAGCTCTCTTAAGGTGGAACAGGTTACATACACAACACAAACTATGGCAGATGAGGTTCAATGTGGGGAAGTGTGAGAGCATTCACTTTGGACCTAAGAAAGATTGATCAGAGTATTTCCTAAATGGTGAGTTGCTGGAAACTGTGGAGGAGCAGAGAGATTTAACAGTGCACATGCAGGAATCACTAAAAACTACTAAAAGGTACAAAAAATAATTTAAAAAGCTAATGGAATGTTAGCCTTCATGTTAAGGGGTCTGGAATAAAAATGGGTGGAATTTATGCTACAGTTGTATAGAGCTCTGGTTAGACCATGTCTGGAACACTGCATTCAGTTCTTGGCATTGCACCTCAGGAAGGATATATTGGCCTTGAGGGCAGGGGGCTGGGAGGGGAGGCATGGGGCGGTTGCAGCGCAGATTTACCAGAATTCTACTGGGGATTAGAGGGTTAAATTATGACGACAGGTTGCATAGACAAGGCTTGTATTCCCTCAAGTATAGAAGATTTAAGGGGTAATCTAACTGATGTGTTTAAGATGATTAAAGGATATGATTCAGCAGATAAAGATAAACTATTTTCTCTAGTGGGGGAGTCCAGAACAAGGGGGCAGAACAATAAAGTTAGAGCTAGGCCATTCAGGAGCTATGTCAGGAAGCACTTCTACACACAAAGGGCAGTGGAAATCTGGAATTCTCTCTCCCAAAAAGCTGTTGCAAATTTCAAAAAATTATATGGATAATTTTTTTTAGATAAGGGTTTTAAGGGATAAGCAACCAAGTTGGGTAAATGGAGTTAATATACAGGTCAGCCATGATATAATTGTCTGGCGGTAGAGGCCAAAGGAGCTAAATTATCTTGTAGTGTTGCCGTAAATGTATACAACTATTTAACATGATTGTTAGAAGGCAACAATCCCATCACTGCCCATCGCCCGCACAACCTGTTCTCTTGCTTATAACCACATGGAAATCTGTTATCACATTTTGTAAACTGGGTATGTTTGGGGCAGGTGGCTGCACAACCAGTCTAAGTGAAGGAAATGGAGCTACTAACTGGCTGATATATCTGGGAGTGAATGTGGTCAGGTAGCAGATCTGAACAGGTTCACATTGTGAAGGGAGGGTGAAAATGGAAACGTCATCAACCACTAGATTAGATGGAAAGTTGTGGACATTTAAAGTTTTGTCTCAATGTGGTTATCTTGAATCATAATTTGTGAAAGTCATAATGAGCAATGTGAACAGTTTAACAGACCCAGTAACATTGCTGCGCTATTGGGTGGATTAGTTCATTTTGTTGTCATTAGTAGATCTTCCATTGCTTTGCTCACAGGTAGTCTGGGACCTGGAGCCTGGAGCCTGGTTACTGGTGGTTACTAAGTCTCACTCTAAGGTCCCTCACTGTTGTCCTTCACTGACTAGCTGCTGCCAGTCCTTGAGTTAGGTGCTCACTCCCATTGCATAATCACAGTGATAAAGGGAATGTTCCCGGATTGGCAGGATGTGACAAGTGGCGTTCATAGAATCATAGAATGCTACAGTATATAAGTAGTCCATCGTGCATGTGCCGGGACTTTGAAAGAGCTATCAATGAGTTCCTATTCCTTGCCCTTTCCCCCAAGCACTACAAAATTTTCCCCTTCAAGTATTTATCCAATTCCCTTTTGAAAGTAATTATTGAATCTGTTTCCACCACGCTTTCAGACTGTGCATTCCAGATCGCAACAACTCACTGCATAAAAAAAAAGTCGTCATCTCGCCTTCTTTTGCTGACCCTTCACCCACTGCAAACAGTTCCTCCTTAATTACTTTAGCAAAAGCCTTCATGATTTTTAACACCTCTAGCAAATCTTCCCTTAACATTTTCTGCTTTTAGCAGAACAATCACAGCTTCTCTAGTTTCTCCACGTAACTGAAGTCCAACATCCCTGGTACCATGCTCATAAATCTCCTCTACACCCTTTCTAAGGCTTTGGCTTCCTTCCTAAAGCGTGGAGCCCAGAATGGGACACAATACTCCAGCTGGTGCCTAATCAGTGTTTTATAAAGATTTTGCATAATTTCCTTGCTTTGTACTCTATGCTTCTGTATATGCCTCACGTATGCTTTTTTTTATCAGCCTTCTCAACTTGTCCTATCACCTTCAAAGATTTGTGTACATACACCCCATGTTTCTTTGTTCCTGCACTCACTTTAAAATTGTACCATTTAGTTTATATTGCCACCCTTCATTTTTCCTACCAAAAATGCATCACTTTGCACTTCTCTGCATTAAATTGCAATATACCATGTCTCTGCCCATTTCACTAGACTGTCTGTGTTCTCCTGAAGTCTATTACTTTCCTCCTCACTGCTCACTACATTTCCGAGTTTCGTGTCATCAGTAAATTTTGAAATTATGCCCTGCATACCCAAGACCAGGTCATTACTGTACTGGAGCCGCAGCTTTATATTATACTAGCTGGAGTGCCCGGCGGTGCCGAGGGTTTTTTGAGGGCAAGTTGTTGTTGGAAGAGAGAGAGAGAGAGAGTTGGAAGAGAGAGAGAGAGAGACTGGGGGGAGAGAGAGAGAGACTGGGGGGGAGAGAGAGAGAGAGACTGGGGGGGGAGAGAGAGGGAGAGAGACACGGGGGAGAGAGAGAGAGAGAGACTGGGGGGAAGAGAGAGAGACAGAGAGAGAGGGAGAGAGAGACAGAGAGAGAGAGGGAGAGAGAGACAGAGAGAGAGAGGGAGAGAAAGACAGAGACAGAGGGAAGGAGAGAGAGAGACAGAGAGGGAAGGAGAGAGAGAGGGAAGGAGAGAAAGGGGAAAGGGGTGGGGGAAAGGGGTGGGGGGAAAGGGGTGGGGGAAAGGGGTGGGGGGGAAGGGGTGGGGTGAAAGGGGTGGGGGAAAGGGGTGGGGGAAAGGGGTGGGGGGTGGAGGGAAGGGTGGGGGGAAGGGTGGGGGGGAGTGGGGGTGGGGGAAAGGGGTGGGGTGGGGCAAAGGAGTGGGGGGTGGGGGAAAGGGGTGGGGGGAAGGGGGGAAGGGGGTGGGGATAGGGGTGGGGGAAGGGGGGTGGGGGAAAGGGGGGGTGGGGACAGGGGTGGGGGGAGGGGGTGGGGGAAGGGGGAGGGGGGAAGGGGGGTTGGGGAAAGGGGTGGGTGGAAGGGGCAGTGGGGGAAAGAGGTGGGGGGGAAGGGGTGGGGGGAAGTGGGGGTGGGGGAAAGGGGTGGGGGAAGGGGGCGTGGGGGAAGGGGGGTGGGGGAAGGGGTGGGGGGGAAGGGGGATGGGGAAGGGGGAGTTGGATGGGGGGAATGGGGGAATGTGGGGGGAGGGAATGGGGATATGGGGGGAAGGGAGGGGGGAGAACGGAAAGGGGAAGAGGGGGAGGGGGAAGGGAAGGGGGAAGGAGAGGAAGGGGGGAGGGGGAAGGGATGGGGAAGGGGGAAGGGGAGGAAGGGAAGGGGGGCAGGAGGGGAAGGGAAGGGGGGCGGGGGGAAAGGGAAGGGGGAGGGGGGAAGGGAAGGGGGGAGGGGGGAAAGGGAAGGGGGAGGGGGAGGGAAGGGGAGGGGGGAAAGGGGGGAGGGGGGGAAATGGTGGGAAGGGGGATAGGGGAAGGGGGTGTGTGGGAGGGGGGAAAGGGGGCTGGGAAGGGGGAAGGGGTGGGAAGGGGGGGTGGGGGGAAAAGGGGGTGTGTGGGAGGGGGGAAAGGGGGGGTGGGCAGGGGGTGTGGGGGGAAAAGGGGGTGTGTGGGAGGGGGGAAAGGGGGGGTGGGCAGGGGGTGTGGGGGGGAAAGGGGGCTGGGAAAGGGTGGGGGAGTAAAGGGGGTGTGGGGGGAAGGGAGTGTGGGGGAAAGAGGGTGGAAGGGGGGAAGGAGGGGGGAAAGGGAGGGGGAGCCAGCAGACCCTCTCTCCTCTGCCAGTGTTAAGAGTTGCGCTGCCGGCGGCGGTTGGAGAAGGCTAGGCCCCGGGGCCTCGGGCACCCACACTGACATGGCCCAGCCGAGCCCAGCGCCCCGGGCAGCCCGAGCTCCGCAGCCGCCATTTGGCCGCAGGCCACAATGCACCCAAGCCCAGCACCGGCGATGGCTCCATGGAGCTTCGTACCGCCCCGCCAGCCTTTACAAAGATGGTGGCGGTGGCTACGCTTGGCTCAAGGCCGCCCCGCCAGCCTTAACAAAGATGGCAGCGATCGCGGGCCGCTTGTTGAGTGGGACGGGAGATGCCTAGCTCGGGTGTAGCTGGGGAGCAGAGGCCGAGGCTTCGAGGCCTGCAGGCGGGGTAACCCTGGAAGGTTGCGGCGCCTGGCGGAGGTAGCGAGTCAAGAGGAAAAAAAACGGGTGAATGGTAGAAAAATTAATGAGGTTAGAGAAAAGATTTACAAATTCATTAACTTTTTTTAAAAACAATTTAATTATGTTTTAAAAGCAGCTTTTTTTTTGCTGGAAATCTAGATTTGAAAATAAACACGCAGAAAGTGGGAAAAAGCAATGAATAGTTAGGAATCAAGATGGTGGCCACTCACCTCAGCTCAGAAGGATTAGGCCCACCCACACATGCAATGAAACGCCCCCCGTGACGCACTGATTGGTCAACCATCAGGTTAATCCCCTGTATGATTGGTAAACCATCACATCACTCAACGCTAATGAGCGGAATGTTTCCGTTTTTTGAACCTTTTTTGTATACTGTCGGAACAAATTTTGTCTGACCAAAAAGTAAATACACCTATTAGAGTCCCTTAATGATAAGCTTTCTTTTGATATAACATATGTGTAGGTACGCTCTATAACTTTTGATTGTATAGCCGGACAGACAGAAAGACAGACGGAAAGACGGAAAGACGGAAAGACAGATGGACCGTTTTATATATATAGATTTATCAATGACTTAGATGAAGGACTAGAAATCCGTATTTCCAAGTCTGCTGATGACACTAAGTTAGGTGGCATGTGTGTAGTTGGGTGCATAAAATTGCAAAGGGACATTGATAGATTAAGTGACTGTGGCGCAACTGTGGCAGATGAGGTTCAATGTGGGAAAGTGCAAGGTCATCCACTTTGGATCTGGGAAAGATAGATCACAGTATTTTGTAAATGGTAAGAAGCTCGAAACTGTGGAGGAGAAGAGAGATTTAGGGGTGCATATACAGGAATCACTAAAATCTACTGGACAAGTACAAAAAATAATTTAAAAGGCTAATGGAATGTTAGCCTTCATCTCACGTGGACTGGAGTAGAGGTTATGCTCCAGTTATACAGACGCCTGGTTAGACCACATCTGGAGTACTGCATTCAGTTCTTGGCTCTGCACCTCAGGAAGGATATATTGGCCTTGGAGGAGGTGCAGTGCAGATTCAGCAGAATGACACTGGGGATTAGAGGGTTAAATTATGAGGACAGGTAGCATAGGCAAGGCTTGTATGCCTCCGTGTATAGAAGATTTAAGGGCTAATTTAATTGAGGTGTTTAAGATGAATAAATGATATGATAGAGTAGATAGAGAGAAACTATTTCCTCTGGTGGGGGGCAGAAACCTAAAATTAGAGCTAGGCCATTCAGGAGCGATGTAAGAAAGCACTTCTTCACACAAAGGGTAGTGGAAATCTGGACCTCTCCTCCAAAAAGCTGTTGAGTCTAGGTCAATTGCAAATTTCAAAAAATTAGATTGATCAGTTTCGGTTGTGTCGCTGTAAATGTATACAACTATTTAACATGAATGTTAGAAGGCATGCAATCCCATCAGTGCCCATCGCCCCCACAACCTGTACTCATGGATGTAACCACATGGCAATCTGTTACTGCATTCTAACGCATCAAGTCTTTGTAACCTAAATGAAGCCTAAGGGCTTGCCAAACACTGTTTGATCAAGGTGAAGCCCCTTTGACTGGATGGGTCAAACCATGACATCACAGGGCAAGCATCACCCTCACACTGCACCTCACAATGAGATTAGACATCACAATAGGTTTGTAAACTGGGTAAATTTGAGGCAGGAGGCAGGAGGCTGCACAACAATTTTAAGTGAAGGCAAGGGAACTGCTCTGACTGACTAACTGTCTGGTCTATCTGAGAGTGAATGTGGTTGGGAAGCAGATCTAAACAGGCTTACATTGTGAAGGGAGCATGAACAATGGAAGCATCATCAACCACTAGATTAGACAGAAGGTTGCCGAAATTGAAAGGCTTGTCTTAATATATTTATCTTTTATCATAATTTGTGAAAGTCATAGCAAGCAATGAGAACAATTTAACAGACCCAGTAATATTGATGCACAGTAGTGTGGAATAGTTGAATTTGATGTTATTAGTATATCTTCCATGGCATTCCTCATAGGTAGCCTGGAGCCTGGAGCCTGGTTACTGGTGGTTAACAAGCTTCACTCTCAGGTCCCTCACTATTGTCCTTCACTGACCAGCTGCTGCCAGCTTTTGAGTTGGTGCTCACTCCCTGTTCTGTAAATGTAGACAACTACTTAATATCATTGTTAGATCTCCCATGGCATTGCACGGGATAGTCAAAGAAAATCAGCATGGCTTTGTGAGGGGTAGGTCATGTCTGGCTAATCAACTAACAATTTTTGAGGCGATCACTAACATGGTGGACAGGGAGTATCTATGGATGTCGTCTATATGGACTTACAGAAGGCATTTTATAAGGTTCCACATGGCATATTATTAGTGAAAATGAGAGAACGTGTAATTGGAGGTAACCTTATGACATGGGTTGGTAATTGGCTGGGAGATAGGAGACATAGAGTAGTGATAAAGGGAATTTTCTCTGATTGGCGGGATGTGACAAGTGTTGTTCATAGAATCATAGAATCATACAGCACAGAAGGAGGCCAGTTGGCCTACCGTGCCTGTGCCGGCTCTTCGAAAGATCTACACAATTAATCCCACTCCCCTGCCCTTTCCCATAGCCTTGAAAATGTTTTCCCTTCAAGTATTTATCCAGTTCCCTTTGGAAAATTATTACTAAAATGGTTTCAAACATCCTTTCCAGCAGTGCATTCCAGATCATAACAATTCGCTACGTAAAAATTTCTCCTCATCACACCTCTGATTCTTTTGCTAATTACTTCAAATCTGTGTTCTTTGGTTACTGACTCTTCTGCCATTGGAAACCGTTTCTCCTATTTTACTCTGTCAAAAGCCTTCATGCTTTTGAACACCTGTAGTGAATCTCCCCTTAACCTTCTCTGTTCTTAGGAGAACAACCAAAGCTTCTCTAGTAAAGATTCTAGTAAATCGCCTCCGCACCCTTTGACTACCTTCCTAAAGTTAACTGCCCATAATTGGACAGAATACTCCATCTGGAGCCTAACCAGTGTTTTATAAAGTTTTAGCATAATTTCTTTGCTTTTGTACTCTTGGGGCTGGATTTTGTCATTGGGGGTGGGCTGGGGGCATGTTAGGTGGTCGGCATGTCAGGATCCCGCCTCCGATATGAGGCGGGACAAAAGTGCAATTTTGCCCTAATTGGGCACTTGATTTCCAGTGTGTGGGAACCTCTGACCCAATGAGCCTTTTGATACTGAAACTCGCCTCCGATGATGTCATCTATGCAGCTGGCTTTAAGGCCTGCAAGCAGCCTTGGTTCTTTTTCAGCCTTTCAACTTACTCATCATACTTCTGAGAGATTCCTACTGCAACTATGTCCAGCACCAGACCAAAGTGTGCAACTAGATTCGAAGAGGCCTCCCTCCAAGCTCTGGTGGAAGGAGCAAGAGCAAATAAGGAAGTGCTCTTTCCTTCCTCAGGGAGGAAAAAGCCTCCACAATAAACTAAAGCTGTGTGGCTGCAAGCGGCACAGGAGGTGAATGCCATTTCAAAGTGCAGCAGAACCTGGCTGCAGTGCCGAAAGAGGTTTCATGACCTTCTCCGCAAAGGAAAAGTGAGTATTCCATCCCCATGACACTCAATCTGATCCCCATCGCCTCTCATCAACAGCACTCTGCTTTGTCAACCTCCTCCACCACATCCCACTTCACCCTTACACCCCCGCACCCTTAACCATTCCCTCTCTCTGTATGTTCACATTCACTTAACTATTCGACTATGCAGCCCTCACACTCCCTATCACTGTGATGCTATGACAACAACTTACAACACACAGGGAGGGCCTTTGGTCTTGGCACCTCACTCCATCTTTGTGTCCTTCTAAGCATCTATGCTACGGATTCTCTACACTCACTCCTTCATTCTCACTCAAACTCCACTTGCGTCCCTCATTGCGGGAAAAGAGAGCCCACAATAAGAGGGAGAGGGCAAGGACAGGAGGAGAGCCACCCTCAATAGCCCAGCTCACCACTGTGGAGGAGGTAGCCCGGAAATCGTGGGTGTGGAGGAGGATGCGCAAGTGGGGGACAGACAGACGGGCACATCAGAGCAAGCTAGTGACAGAATAGTTTTTCATCCCTCTCATTGACATTGCACGAGTGACTGATATTGACTCTGATGCTCTAACAGATTGACTTATGATCATCTGCACAATTCAATGTGCATGCAATGTTTATCTCACATGTCTAACTCTTTCCTTTACTCCCCCACAGGACCATCGACAGCCCCCCTCCCCACTGTCCAGGAGGAACAGCCTGAGCCCCCAGAATCCTCAGAGGAAGCTGCAACCTTTGAGGGCGCAGCATCAGCAGAATTCAGCGCACCCAGCACCAGCGCAGACACACCTCGGTGGGACCTTCGGGATATAGAGTAGAGTTGTCACCTGGTATATCACAGCTCACGAGTGAGCATCAGCAAATGGTGGAGACAGGGACAGCAGTGGAGAGTCCTCGTCGGAGGGCGCAGGACTCCCCCAGCTCGGCTCCGCTGCATGTCGACCCTGTGCCTCCGGGTCCATCCAGAAGGAGAGCGGTGCTGGAACTCCAGGAACAGGTACAGGAGTCTCTGGCAGGTTTTGTCTCCAGGGTCGCTGCGAGTGTGGAGCGAATGGAGGAGTCCATCGCTAACATGAGCAGGGCCTTTGTGGAGGCATTGGCGCATGAATGCATCATCACGGAAAGAATGGCAACCTCCATGGAAAGGATGGCTACCTCCGTGGTAAGGCTAGCTACCGTAGAGGAGAGGATGGCTTTGGTAGAGGAGAGGATGGCTATGGCCATGGAGGAGCTAAGTTGCCAGGGTCTTCAAAACATGGTCATTGTTCAGAATAGAATGACATCTCTTGAGGAGCGATGGTCAGCTATTGAGCAGACAAACCAGACCTTCATGGAAGTCCTCTGGAGTAGGACTTCCAGTGCAGAAACGGGTCCTCATGGCCCCCCTGAAGTGCAGCAAGGTGCTGTCAAGCCACTTTCTAGCTCTGAAGTGGGGCTGACCCATGACAGGGATGTTGGTGGCAGAGAACCAGGAAGTGGGGGCTCCTCTCCAAGCACTCACATTACCATGCCACTGCGGAGCCCTGGGTCCGAGCCCCACCAGAGTCCTCACCCAACTGAGATCGCCGTCTCAGCCCCTGCACAGCCACATGAGCAGCAAACTGTTGCCGAGCCCTCAGAGGATGCCCGCCATAGGTGTTGAGGCAGGAGCAGCAAGAAAGTGAGCAAGAGGTCGCCACATCTGTTGAAGCCTCAGGGGAATCAAATCAAAATCAATCAAATCAACTTTTATTGTCATTGTTAGTGCACAAGTGCAGTACAACGAAATGTAGGCTTGCGGCTCCCGAGAGTGTACATTTAGATTAAGACATTTAAACATTCAACATACATTTGGCTTGTAATACATTAACATAAACATAACCATAATAAAGTGCATTGGCAGATGTGCAGGCTTTAGAGTTTATTTGTGGAGTTCAGTAGGCTGACAGCCCCACGTAGGAACATGCATAAGAGGAAGATAAAGCACAAGTAGTCACAAGGGTAGTCACTTGGGTGTTATGTTGTGTTTATTTTTTAAATGCCATCTGTTGATTGTTGTGATAAAAAATTCTGATGGCAAACTGTTGAAGTTGTGGCCTGTGTCATTTCACAAATGGGACTTCCACATTAAGGGCTTAGGGCGACTTGCAATTGTCAGTATGGTGGTCAGGGTGATAGGAATCCGTAGGTTCTTGGCCATTGTCGATGTTCTGGTAAGAAGGTGCGAGGCAAAAGTGTTTGATTAGCCAGGCTAAGCAAATCTGGACAAGATGAGTGCGTCCCTTGCATCCTGGGCAGCAATGTGCTCGCGTGCTGCTACCGCTGGTTGATGCACCTCCGCAAGCTGTTCATTGTCGCTATCCTCCTCCTCCTCCTCATCTGAGGAGGCTATGCGATGAGCCAATTGTTCCTCAGGCATCTGGAAGCCACGATGCTGTGCCATGTTGTGAAGTGCACAGCAGACCACGACGATTCTGGACACCCTGGCTGCTGAGTACTGCAGAGCTCCACCTGATCTATCAAGGCATCTGAAGCACATCTTCAGCAAGCCGAAGGTTTGCTCGATTATGGATGTGGTGGAAATGTGGCTGGAGTTGTAGTGCTCCTCAGCTTCATTGGATGGACTCTTCAATGGTATCATTAGCCACGTCTTCAGAGGATAGCCCTTGTCTCCATGTAGCCATCCGAAAAGTTGGTCTGGCAGACTGAAGAGCGGAGGCATACTAGACTGGCGTAGGATGAAGGAGTCATGGCAACTGCCAGGGTACTTGGCATAAACATGCAAAATTTCCTTCTTGTGGTCACACACCAGCTGCATGTTAAGGGAGTGGAAGCCCTTGCAGTTGACAAAAATAACTGGATTGTGATGGGGTGCCTTAAGAGCCACATGTGTGCAGTCAACAACACCCTGCACCCTTGGAAAGCCTGCCAGATTGTCGAACTGTAGGGGGTGGAGTGTGGTGGTGTTTGGCGCGTACGCCCAGTCAGTTATGCCTCTGACTGTTTATGAGTGGTTCGAATCGCTCCCACGCCCCTGGGTTCTAGACACTGGACTTAGGTACAGGCAGCGATACAGAAAAGACTCGAGTAGACAGGTGGTTTGGATGTAAGCAAACTCAAGATTTTATTGAACAGAAAATTAACAGTCTTATGAGAAATTACTAGTGTAAAATTACAGGCGAATACAAATAACTATACTTATACAGGGAATGGGGAACACACGGCACATCGAGGGAAAACAACTATCTTAACAATCCCCTTATCCTTATCCCACCCGCTATACCTAACTAGATTAATCTATGAGGGGCCAGAATTTATGCTCACCAATCAAAAGATCTGCTGAACTCAAAACAGCGGTGTGGTCCGGGGTTCGCTCTTTTTGCTCTCTGGAGTCTGCCATCGTCATGTGGTCTCCGGGTGCTGCAAGGGCGTGTTCCAGGTACAAGTACCCCAATGTTAAAGTCTCTGCTTGGGTACTTTACCTTGCAGGGCTGATAGTTCCTCTTCCTCGGCCGACAGTTTGAGTTTATATAAAGATAGTCGCAGGTTGGCTGAGACTGAAGGCCTGATCATTCGAAGCTTGTCTTCAATCGTCTTCTCAGTTCATCTCCTCAATTTATCTCCTCAATTCGTCTCCTCAATTCGTCTTGCCTCCTCGCCTCATCGCGTCCCGCCTCGCTTGGCCTGGATTGTCCGTGTCTGCCCGATGCAGTGCCTGGGCGTTTCCAGATGGAGTGGGGAAAGGCACGGGCAGAGGCCAGGGGGTAAGCGTGGGACGGGGGGAGAGCAGCAGCCATGAGGGCGAGGAGCAAGGAGAGGCCAGAGAGAAGAGAGAGATTGCTACCCGGGGCCTTCAATTATACTCCTACGGATGGCCCTTATCTGCGCGCCAAATCAGGTTAGTTCTTTGTCTTAATCTTGGCGGGCTACTTTAAATAATGGTAGCAATCTATACTAACTGTTTTTAGATGGCCGGTAATCGCATCTACTGGCCCAATAATTGAGTTGTTTTGTTATGAATACACCTTGATGTGCCTGTCCAGCCTCGATGGCTTCCTTAATCTCTTCCCGATTATTTATGCAAACAACTTGATGGCCTTAAGTATAGGCCTCACTGGTTTTTGATCTGTCTCCGATTTGATCTAATACATAACTCAAAGTCCTGTTTGGCTTTCAAAATGCAAAGTCTCTCTTCACAGAAACTGTAGCTTTGGTTTCGATTTCTCCACAAGCTGCCTGCATTGCAGAGTCCAAGTTTATAAAATCTCACAGGCTTTCTGCCACGAGGCACAGATGCCATCTTGGGTACCCTTTTTCATTTAAAATGTCCACGCAGGGTCCCTTTTATTAATAATAACCTTTCGGGAAATGTAGAAATTTTGCAAATCTTACAGAACCCAACCGCACGTGCAGTTACATTGGCTTGATCCTTGGAGAAATTGATGTAGTTGTGAGCGATGGCAAAGTGGGCATCGGTTACCTGCGTGATGCAAGTGTGTGTGGCTGCCTGGGAGATGTCTGCTGCTGATCCCTGGAATGAGCCTGAAGCAAAAAGGTTGAGTGCGGTGGTGACTTTGATGGCCACTGGTAAGGGGTGTCCTCCCACTCCTCTGGGCTCCAGGTCTTGCTGCAGCATTGCGCAGATGTCAAACACTACCTCTCGCGAAAGCCTGAGCCTCCTTTGGCACAGCAGCTCAGTCATGTTGAGGTAGCTCATCCTCTGTCTGTAAACCCTGTTTTGGGGGGTATCTCCTGCGGCGACGTGCTTCCATGCGCTGGCGCCTTCTTGCCTGTGTTGCTTCAGGTGGGTGAGCAGCAGCTTGGTGCTCCAGTTGTTCTCCTGCTGTTGGTGCTGCTGTTGTTCCGGGTTCTGCTGCTGCCGCGGCTGGTCTTCATCCAAATCTGATGTCCAGGAGGAAAGGAAATAAATGGTTCCCATTCTTCTGCTTTCTACCTCAGTTGAGGAAGCGCTCAGTCAAGGTGGGGAGATGGGTTTCCTAGGAGGTCACACTGGAGATGGGTCTCAGGCTCCAAACTTCCACAACAATGAGTAGGCCGCTAAAAGTTCCCCCAGACCTGCGACAAAGTTCTGCCATCTGCAAATGATGATTGCTGAAAACTCCTTTTTAATGGTGGAGCTGCAGTTGTTAGTAAGCAATCCACTTGTGAGGCCACCAGGATTAACTGGCATGTTCCAGAGGAAGCATGCAGCACGGGGGAAAAGTGTTAAATTCAGAAAGGCCTCTCAAAATTGGATTATAGAGGCGCTTAACTGGTTGTTAAGGGCCTTAAGGGCCTATTCCACCTCTTGGAGGCGGGATGGAAACAGGGTCTGAAACCCCGATTCTGGGAAAATTGCTCAGAGGCGGGCTGGAGGCAGGTTCGGAGCCGCCTGCCATTTTTTGCGATTTTAACACCTCACACGCCTCCAATCCCTCCTCCTCAGGTGTGGCAAAATCGAGCCCTTGGCATCTGTTTATAAAGCCTTCTCAACATGTCCTGCCACCTTCAAAGATTTGTGTTCTGTTTCTGCTCCCTCTTTAAAATTGTACCATTGTAGGAACGGAGGTTCCTAACGAAAAGACTGAGTTTGACTCAGGCAATCAAAATAACGAACTTTAATGGAACAAAACAGGTTTTAACTGGAAACTGCTGGAATACATCGAATACAGGTCTGCTCTCTTTGAAGGCTCCACGAGGACTGCTCCTCTGGTCTGAAAGCTGACGTCATGACGTCATCACGTTCTTCCCGCCATTGGGGGATCACATGACTAACGGCATGACGTCATCACGTTGAAACCGCGCTGTAAAGGTAACTAGACATAGTACAGTTAAACAGTGTAATTAAAGGTACAGACACAGGCAGTAACTACATTGCTGTTAAAGGAATTATGTACAACCGCTCTGAGTCCTTTGGTGGCTCCGCCACATGCGCCCCCCCAGAATTGTCTTTAACAGAAAAAGTGAGACGAGGAGGAGGTCTGACAAGTCTGTCTGATCGACTTCGATAACCTGGCAGAGGAAGTTGTGGACCGGTGGTCGAGCTGGCAGGCGATTGTGGTTGAGCAGGCGCGGCGAGCGTGGTCGAGTTGGCGGGCGGCTTTGGTTGATCTGGCACAGCGGCTGCGGGCGGTCGGCCACGTTTCGGCGGTTGTGCGACGACGACTGCGTGGTCCAGGTGCAGGTGAGCTGGCTTCAATCGGTCCACCGAAATGTGATCTGGCTTTCCTCCAATGTCGACCGAAAAGGATTTGTCTCCTGGTTCGATGACGCGGAAAGGACCAGTGTAAGGGGGCTTGAGCGGATCCCGGTGAGCGTCGTGGTGGATGAATACATACTCAGAATTCTTCAGTTCCGCTGGCACGTGGGAGTTCTGTAAGCCGTGATTTGACGTAGGCACCGGAGCGAAGCATCTGGCTGCTTCCTGGTGGCTAACGAGTTGCTGGGAGGCGGACCATGGCTCTGTGGGAGAAGGGAGGAAATCCCCTGGTACTCGGAGAGGCTGGCCGTAGACGAGTTCAGCTGAGGACGATTGCAGGTCTACTTTGGGCACCGTACGAAGACCCAAAAGGACCCATGGAAGTGTGTCCACCCATCCTGCACCTTGAAGACTGGCCCGTAGGGCGGCTTTAAGCGACCTGTGGAATCGCTCGCAAAGGCCGTTCGCCTGTGGATGTTAGGCGGTGGTGTGATGAAGTTTGGTGCCGAGCCCCTGAGCTACAGTGTTTCAAAGCTCGGAGGAATGTTGTGGCCCACGGTTGGAAGAGATGTCCGCCGGTACCCCGAAACGGGCAACCCAACAGGAGATGAAAGCTCTAGCAACGTCTGCCGAAGTGGTGGAAACCAAAGGAATTGCCTCTGGCCACCTAGTGGTGCAGTCCACCATGGTGAGGAGATGAGTATAACCTTGAGAAGGCAGAAGTGGCCCCACAAGGTCCACATGCACGTGGTCGAAACGACGCTCCGGAACAGCGAACGTAGCCACTGGAGCTTTAACATGACGCTGGACCTTGACCTTCTGGCAGACTGCGCAGGTATTAGCCCAGTCACGGACATCGAGGTGCATACCTTTCCAGACGAACTTTGCCGACATAAGCCGTTGTGAAGCCTTCATCCCAGGGTGCGACAACCCGTGTATGGCATCAAACACCTTCCGGAGCCATGCGACCGGCACGATAGGTCGGGGAACGCCAATGGAGACGTCGCAAAGGAGCGTGGCGCCTGTGGCCTGGAAAGTGACGTCGGTCGCTTGGAAACTAGAGGGGACGGTTCTGTATGATTGGACCTCGGAGTCCGAGGCCTGATCCACAGCCATGCGGGCGTAGTCGATCCCCAGGTGAGCCGTGTGAACCGTCGCACGGGAGAGGCAATCCGCCACCAGGTTGTCCTTACCAGACACATATTGAATGTCCGTGGTAAATTCGGAAATAAATGTCAAGTGATGTTGTTGACGAGTGGACCACGGTTCGGCGGTCTTGGCCATGGTGAACGTTAGAGGCTTGTGGTTGACAAAAGCCGTGAAGGGACGTCCTTCCAATAAAAACCGGAAATGGCGAATGGCTAGGAAAAGGGCCAGTAACTCCCGATTGAAGGTGCCTTATTTTTTTTCATTTTTCCTTAGTTGACGGCTGAAAAACACCAGCGGTTGCCACGTGCCGTTGACCCACTGCTCTTGCACTGCGCCAATGGCGTAGTCTGACGTGTCTGTGGTAAGGGCGATGGTGGCACCTGGAAGTGGGTGCGCCAGCATGGTTGCGTTGGCCAAGGCGCTCTTGGTGTTGACGAACGCCTGGTCCATCTCGGCTGTCCAGCTGATTGGATCCTTACTGGACTTGCCCTTGAGGACCCCGTACAAGGGTTGCATAAGCTGAGCTGCCTTAGGGACGAATTGGTGATAGAAGTTGACCATCCCCAGGAACTCTTGCAGGACCTTGACGGTTGGCGGGCGCGGGAAAGAGGTAACCGCTTCCACCTTCGTCATTAAGGGGACAGCGCCGTCCGATGTTATGCAGTGTCCCAAGAAATCGATCTGCTGCAGGCCGAACTGGCACTTGGTCGGGTTGATGATTAAACCGTGCTGGCTGAGGCGCGTAAAGAGGGTACACAAATGGGAGATGTGCTCTTCCTTGCTAGCACTGGCGATGAGAATGTCGTCAAGGTAGACGAAGATGAAGCTTAGGTCTCGGAACACGGAGTCCATTAAGCGCTGGAACGCCTGTGCCGCATTCTTCAAGCCAAACGGCATCCACAGGAACTCAAAGAGGCCGAAAGGGGTGATGACCATGGTTTTCGGGACATC
Source organism: Somniosus microcephalus (assembly GCF_052327205.1). Classification (NCBI taxonomy): domain Eukaryota; kingdom Metazoa; phylum Chordata; class Chondrichthyes; order Squaliformes; family Somniosidae; genus Somniosus; species Somniosus microcephalus. The sequence goes on from NC_140997.1 coordinate 153,246,671, forward strand.
TTGCGGGTGCACGGGAACCTGGTGATACCCCCGGATGAGGTCAACTTTAGAAAAGATGGAATTTCCTGCCAAATGGGCCGAGAAATCCTGAATATGCGGAATCGGGTACCGATCAGGAGTGGTGTCGTCGTTCAGGCGTCGGTAGTCACCGCATGGCCGCCACCGCCCGGTTTCAGAACAATGTGGAGAGGTGAAGACCAGGGACTATTGGATCGGCGAATGATCCCGAGCCGCTCCATCATGTTGAACTCCGCTTTCGCAGCCGCGAGCTTGCCGGGTTCGAGCCCTCTAGCCCACGCATAAACCGGGGAGCCAGTAGTGGTGATATGATGTTCAACACCATGCTTCATGGCCGAGGAGGAGAAAGTGGGCCTTGTCAGCTCCGGAAACTCTCCGAGGAGCCGAGTAAAGTCATCCGGAGGAGGGAAAGTGCAGGCAATAGAGCGCGCCACGGTGGTACTGTGGTCGCACGGAATCGAGTGGAAGGTGACTGCGTTGATCAACCGGCGGTGCCGGACATCGACGAGGAGGCTGTTGGCACACAGAAAATCCGCCCTAGGATGGCCTGTGAGACTGTGGCCATGACGAAGTCCCAACAGAAGCGCTGACCGCTGAAACAGACTTGGACCCGCCGCTTTTGGAAAGTTCGAATTGCTGCGCCATTAGCCGCTACGAGGGAAAAACCGTGGTTCCCAGCCTGCATATCGAGATTCTACGCATGTAGGATGCTACACTGCGCCCCGGTGTCACAAAGGAAACGTCGACCTGATAGGGAATCAATGATATAAAGAAGTTTCCCCGTAGATCTGACGGCCATCGCAACCGCGGAGCGCCCGTTAGACCCGGTCCTCCTTCGCCAGGAACGCTGCAGGAGCTTTGTTTTTTTGGGGGCGAGAAACTGCAGGGGGAGCGGCAGCGTTGTGCTTTCATGCCAAAACGGGCATGGTAGCAGCACCAGCCCGCATCAGGAGGAGCTGGAACCGCATCTGTGGGGGATGGGCGCCACGTGGCCGCGCAGCACTGCTGGGTTACAGTGAAAATCTTATCGGCTTCGGCAGCAAGCTCGGTGCAGTCTGTAATGTCGGATCTGGCTAGGGCAGCCTGTACCTCTCCCCGCTTGAAATGAGCGCTTCCCCAAAGGAGACATCTACAAGCAGCATGGGAAACATTTGTTTTCTTTTTGCATGGACCTCAGATGAGGATGAGGACCATCCAGGGCAGCAGCAGAACCAGGCAGCTCAGCAGCAACATCAGCAGGAGCCCAAACTTCCTGCTCAGCCACCTGATGCTGCACAGGGCAGAAGGCACCAGCGCATCGAGGCACCTCGCCACAGGAGATATCCCTGACAGGGGGTTTACAGACAAAGGATGAGCTACCTCAACATGAGTGTGCAGCAGTGCCAAAGGAGGCTGAGACTTTCGTGAGAGGTTGTCCGCAAGACCTGCGGCCTGTTGCAGCAAGACCTGGTGCCCAGAGGAACGGGTGGACACCCCTTACCAGTGGCTGTCAAAGTCACCACCGCACTCAACTTCTTTGCCTCAGGCTCCTTCCAGGGATCATCAGCAGACACCAGCGGCATCTCCCAGTCGGCTGCCCACAGTTACATCACCCAGGTTACTGATACCCTTTTTGCTAAGGCCCACAATTATACCCAGTTCACAAGGGATCAAGTATAACTGCCCGTTCGGTTGGATTCGCAAATATGGCAGGCATGCCAATGGTGCAGGGCGTCATAGACTGCACACATGTGGCCCTTAGGGCACCCCATCAAACCTAGCTATCTTTGTCAACCGAAAGAGCTTCTACTCCCTCAACGTTCATCTGGTGTGTAACCACAAGAAGGAGATTTTGCATGTTTGCGCCAAGTTCTGTGGATGTTGCCAGGACACTTTCATCTTGCGGCACTCTAGTATTCCTCCGCTTTTCAATCCGCCAAACCAACTTAACGGGTGGCTCCTTGGTGACAAAGGCTACCCCCTGAAGAAGTGGCTAATGACGACGATGAGGAGGCCAGCTAAGAAGGCTGAGGAGCACTACAACGCCAGCCACACTTTGACCAGGTTCATCATGGAGCAAACCATTAGATTGTTGAAGATGCGCTTCCGTTGCCTTGACCAATCAGGTGGAGCCCTGCAGTATACACCATGCAGGGTCTCCAGAATGGTCGTGGTCTGCTGTACTGCACAACATTGCACAGCGTCATGGCATTGCAGCTTTCTGATGAGCAAATGGCTCAGTTCCAGTCCTCCTCAGTTGAGGATGAGGAGGAGGAATAGGAGTTGGAGGCTGAGGAGGAGGAGGAAGAGCAGGAGGAGGAGCAGGAGGAGGTCAGAGCGCCGGTGTATCGACCAACAGCAGCGGCAGCACATAAACACATGGCTGCCCGGGATGCAAGGGATGAACTTAACCTGGTCAAATTCGCATAGGTTGCCCAAGTTGGCACATGTCCTTGGCTCCATCCTAGGACATCATTGCCAATGGACATGACTCTCTGGCTTCTTTTCACACAGCCCACCAACCTGACAACGCAAGTGTGGTGGATGCTGCAATGTGGAGCTGCCTAAGGCAAAAGCACAGATGCCATAACGCCAACATTTTGGCTTCAAACCCTTTTAATGCTTTCCAACAGGGGTGGCATTTCATCAACACACAGAAACATTCTCCCAATCTGCACACACATCTGGAGCTTTTATCCCTTGCCAGCTGTATCCACAGAGGTTGCTTTGGCAGGCCTCTTCCTCCCAGATGAGTGGAAGAGCACCTCCATGCTAGCTGTCACCCCCTCAAAAAACATTTGCAGAGCCTCATCCGAGAGCCTTGGGTAGGCCCTTGCCTTGGAATTGGACATAATGGTTTCTCATAGAAACATAGAAACATACAAGATAGGAGCAGGAGTAGGCCATTTGGCCCCTCGAGCCTGCTCTGCCATTCAATGAGATCATGGCTGATCATCCAAACTCAGTACCCTGTCCCTGCCTTCTCCCCATATCCCTTGATCCCTTTAGCATTAAGAAATATATCTAAGTCCTTCTTGAATATATTTACTGAATTGGCCTCAACTGCCTTCTGTGGTAGAGAATTCCACAGGTTCACCACTCTGGGTGAAGAAATTCCTCCTCATCTCTGTCCTAAATGGCTTACCCTTTATCTTTAGACTGTGACCCCTGGTTCTGGACTCCCCCGCCATCGGGAACATCCTTCCTGCATCTAGTCTGTCTAGTCCTGTTAGAATTTTATAAGTTTCAATGAGATCCCCTCTCATTCTTCTAAACTCCAGTGAGTATAAGCCCAATCGACCCAATCTCTCCTCATACGTCATTCCTGCCATCCAAGGTATCAGTCTGGTGAATCTTCGCTGCACTCCCTCCATAGCAAGAACATCCTTCCTCAGATAAGGCGACCAAAACTGCACACAATACTCAAGGTGTGGGTTCACGAAGGCCCTGTACAACTGCAGCAAGACATCCTTGTTCCTGTACTCAAACCCTCTCGCTACAAAGGCCAACATACCATTTGCCTTCTTCACCGCCTGCTGCACCTGCATGCTTACTTTCAGCGACTGGTGCACAAGGACACCCAGGTCTCGTTGCACTTCCCCTTCTCCCAATCTATTGCCATTCAGATAATAATCTGCCTTCCTGTTTTTGCCACCAAAGTGGATAACCTCACATTTATCCACATTATACTGTATCTGCCATGCATCTGCCCAATCACCCAACCTGTCCAAATCATACTGGAGTTTCTCGGCATCCTCCTCACAGCACACACGCCCACCCAGCTTTGTGTCATCTGCAAACTTGGAGATATTACATCTAGTTCCCTCGTCTAGATCATTAATATATATTGTGAATAAATGGGGTCCTAGCACCGATCCCTGCGGTACCCCACTAGTCTGCCTGCCACTCGGAAAAAGACCCATTTATTCCAACTCTTTGCTTCCTGTCTGCCAACCAGTTCTCTATCCAATTCAGTACCTTGCCCCCAATCCCATGTGCCTTAACTTTACACGCTAATCTCTTATGCGGGACCTTATCGAAAGCTTTCTGAAAGTCCAAATACACTACATCCACTGGTTCCCCCTTATCTATTCTACCAGTTACATCCTCAAAAAATACCAGTAGATTAATCAAGCATGATTTACCTTTTGTAAATCCATGTTGACTTTGTCCGATCCTGTCACTGTTTTCCAAGTGCTCTGCTATTACATCTTTTATAATGGACTCTAGCATTTTCCCCACTACCGATGTTAGGCTTACCAGTCTATAATTCCCCGTTTCTCTCTACCACCTTTTTTGAACAGTGGGGTAACATTAGCTACCCTCCAATCCATGGGAACTCAAAAGATGTTGGAGGTGGTGCAGGAGACGCAGAAATGCTGTGGAATGAGCCAAGGGAGCAAGAAGGCATAAAATCAGACTGGAAAATTGCTGTCAACAGAGGCGAATTTCAGTCCCAAAACACTAATTGAGCAAGAGCATTCCACACCTCTGAAATCAAGTGGCCAATCATAGGAAAAGCGCAAATTTTTGAAATCTATCAGTGGAGGCGAGTTTCAAACACACCCAAACTGAAACCCACCTCCATCTCGCCTCCAGTGGGAAGATCACCCCCAAAGTAAATTAAAAGTCTAATGGAATGTTAGCCTTCATCTCAAGGGGACTGGAATACAAATGGGTGGACGTTATGCTACAGTGCTATAAAGTTCTAGTTAGAGAACATCTGGAGTACTGCATTCAGTTCTAGGCACCGCACCTCAGGAAGGATTCATTGGCCATCTGAAATAACAACAGAAAATGCTGGAAATACTCAGCAGGCCAGGCAGCATCCATGGAGAGAGAAACAGAGTTAACATTTCAGGTCTGTGACCCTTCATCAGAACTGGAAATAGCTGGAGATGTAACAGATATTAAGTAGGTGCAGAGACAGGGGGGTGGGGGTTTAGGAGGAGAGGAAGGAATAGAAAGAATACCCTATACTTTTGTAAGAGGCAGGAAAGATAAAATGTTGCAAATGGGAATGGCCAAAATCATACTGCATGAAAAATGGGGGCAGGGATAATTATCTGAAATTGTTGAACTCAATGTTGAGTCCGGCAGGCTGCAAAGTGCCCAATCGAAAGATGAGGTGCTGTTCCTCGAGCTTACATTGAGCTTCATTGGAACAATGCAATAGCCCGAGGACAGAGAGATCAGAGTGGGAGTGAAGCGGTAAATTAAAGTGACAGGCGACCGGAAGCTCAGGGTCACCCTTACGGACTGAACGGAAGTGTTCCGCAAAGCGGTTGCCCCGACCTGCGTTTGATCTCCCCAATGTAGAGGAGACCACATCATGAGCAGCAAATACAGTATATTAAATTGCAAGAAGTACAAGTAAATCGCTGTTTCACCTGGAAGGTGTAAAGTCCCCGCCTCAATAATACATGGACTTTGGGAGAACAGTTTAACAGGTACTTTACTGAACAAGAGGCAGCTTGAAACTAAAACTACAGAAGCCTGCTAGGCCTTTTATACAGGGGTGGTCACTGCCGGTACTGCAGTCTAAGACCAGTTATTCCCTTAAAGGTACATACACAACAATTCCTCCACTTTTAGATAAACAGTACATAGCATTCATTTAACAACTAAATAATAACTAATTACAATTACAATTTTCTCAGTAATATATACATCAACTGAAATAGTCATTTATAAGTTCAGTCTTTGAGGAGGCTTCATGCTCCGGACTGGACAGCGCCTTTCTCGAGTATCCTGTTCTGGCGGTGGAGTTAATTCTGGCTCATTGTCATTGGTTGGTTCGTCAGCTTCCAATACCCCTGCTTCTGAGGTAGACGCAATCTGTACTTCGGGCTCATTACCAGGTGCACATGCTTGTGGTACAGGTTTGGCTTGTTCCTGTGACTCTAGAATCTGGTCAGCATGGCGTCTCACGATGCTCTCTCCAACGTCCACTGTGTACATTAGTGGTCCCTGCTGTGTGCATATCGTGCCTGGCTGCCATTTTTCTGTTCGGTAGTCGCGGGCCAAGACTGGTTGCCCTATCTTGAAGCTCCTGGTTGGCTTCTCATTTATGTGCTGGAACTGCTTATCCTCAACATCTCGTCTTATGTTTGGTTTGAGCAAATCCAAGCGACATCTTAGTCTCCGGTTGAAAAACAGTACGGCTGGAGTTTGGTTGGTTACTGCATGTGTCGCATTCCGGTAAGCAAACAGGAAGTTATCCACCTTGTGTTGCAGTGGTATGTCATCATTATACATTGCCTTTATGGCCTTTTTAAAGATCTGAACAAACCTCTCAGCCAATCCATTTGTGGCTGGATGATATGGGGCAGATGTGTAATGTTTCACCCCATTATTCTTCAGGAACCTTCGGAAATCCTCAGACACAAACTGTGGGCCATTGTCGGAACAGATCTGTTCTGGCAACCCATTCCTGGCGAAGATGGTCCTCAGGACTGCAATAGTTTTCTCCGTGGTGGTGGAGGACATTTTAATGACCTCTGGCCATTTCGAATGGGCGTCCACAGCGATTAGAAACATTGAGTCCATAAATGGACCAGCGAAATCAATGTGTACCCGTTGCCATGGAGATGAGGGCCACTCCCATGGATGTAGCGGGGCCTGTGGTGGAGCGTTTTGGACCTTCTGGCATCCTGTGCATCTCTTGGTCATATCCTCGATTTCTTTATCGATTCCCGGCCACCACACAAATGCCCTGGCTAGGCTCTTCATTTTTACCCCTCCCAGATGACCCTCGTGGAGCTCATTGAGTACTCTATCTCTCAACTTGGGTGGAATTACCACTCGGGATCCACACATCAAGGTTCCCCGGCACATTGACAGCTGTTCCCTCCTTGGCGAGAATGCTGGCAACAGTGAGTCGCCATATGCTGGCCGTCCCTTCACCGTCAAACCATAGACCCGAGAGAGTGTCGGGTCATTTCGGGTTTCCTTCTCAACACTTGCGTTTGTAACAGGCAAACATTCGACTATGGTGCATGGAATATCTCCACAGGGTCCACTGCAGGTGCTTCTTCCGCCATAGGCAGCAGTAGGTGCGACAGCCCATCAGCGTTTCCATGTTGTTTCGTACCTTTGTACTCTATGTCATACTGATGTGCCCCTAGAAACAGTGACCATCTTTGCAACCGTTGCGCCGTCATCACCGGAACGCCCTTCTTTGGGTTAAAAATTGAGACCAGGGGTTGATGATCAGTCAGTAGGGTGAATTTCTGCCCGTGCAGATAGTGATTGAACTTCTTCACCCCCCACACCAGGCTGAGGGCCTCCCTGTCAATCTGGGCATAGTTACGCTCGGCTGAGGTTAGCGAGCGCGATGCAAAGGCTATTGGCCTCTCTGAACCGTCACAGAATTTGTGTGACAGCACCGCTCCAATGCCGTAAGGTGACGCATCACATGCCAACCGAATCGGCAGTGTTTGGTTGTAGTGGGCCAATACTTCTTTTGAAGTGATTTAGCATTTACATTCCTGAAAGGCACACTTACACGCATCACTCCATTTCCATGTTATACCAGTTTGAAGGAGGGCGTTCAGTGGGTGCAGAATTGTAGATAAATTCGGCAAGAACTTATGGTAGAAACATAGAGACATAGAAGATAGGAGCAGGAGTAGGCCATTCGGCCCTTCGAGCCTGCTCCACCATTCAATGAGATCATGGCTGATCATCCAAATTCAGTACCCTGTCCCTGCCTTCTCCCCATATCCCTTGATCCCTTTAGCCTCAAGAAATATATCCAACTCTTTCTTGAATATATTTAATGAACTGGCCTCCACCGCCCTCTGTGGCAGTGAATTCCACAGGTTCACCACTCTCTGGGTGAAGAAATTCCTCCTCATTTCAGTCCTAAATGGCTTACCCCTTATCCTTAGACTATGACCCCTGGTTCTGGACTCCCCGGCCATCAGAAACATCCTTTCTGCATCTAGTCTGTCCAGACCTGACAGAATTTTATAGGTTTCGATGAGATCCCCTCTCAATCTTCTAAACTCCAGTGAGTATAAGCACAATTGACACAATCTCTCCTCGTACGTCATTCCTGCCATCCCAGGTATCAGCCTGGTGAATCTTCGCTGCACTCCCTCCATGGCAAGAACGTCCTTCCTCAGGTAAGGTGACCAAAACTGCACAAAGTACTCAAGGTGCGGTCTCACCAAGGCCCTGTACAACTGCAGCAAGACATCCTTGTTCTTGTACTTGAACCTTCTTGCTACGAAGGCCAACATACCATTTGCCTTCTTAACCGCCTGCTGCACCTGCATGCTTACCTTCAGCGACTGGTGCACAAGAACACCTAGGTCTCTTTGCACTTCCCCTTCTCCCAATCTATTGCCATTCAAATAATAATCTGCCTTCCTGTTTTTGCCACCAAAGTGGATAACCTCACATTTATCCACACTATAGTACATTTGCCATGTTTCTGCCCAATCACCCAACCTGTCCAAATCGTACTGGAGTTTCATGACATCCTCCTCACAGCATACCCTCCCACCCAGCTTTGTGTCATCTGCAAATTTGGAGATATTACATCCAATTCCCTCGTCCAGATCATTAATATATATTGTGAACAGCTGGGGTCCTAGGACCGATCCTTGCGGTACCCCACTAGTCACTGCCTGCCACTCGGAAAATGACCCGTTTATTCCAACTCTTTGCTTTCTGTCCGCCAACCAGTTCTCTATCCAAGTCAATACCTTGCCCCCAATCCCATGTGCCTTAATTTTGCACGCTAACCTCTTATGCGGGACCTTATCGAAAGCCTTCTGAAAGTCCAAATACACCACATCTACTGGTTCTCCCTTATCTATTTTACCAGTTACATCCTCAAAAAATTCCAGTAGATTAGTCAAGCATGATTTACCGTTTGTAAATCCATGTTGACTTTGTCCGATCCTGTCACTGCTTTCCAAGTGCTCTGCTATTACACCTTTTATAATGGACTCTAGCATTTTCCCCACTACCGATGTCAGGCTTACCGGTCTATAATTCCCCGCTTTTTCTCTGCCACCTTTTTTGAATAGTGGCGTAACATTAGCTACCCTCCAATCCATGGGTACTGTTCCAGAGTCTATTGAGTTCTGGAAGATGACCAGAAATGCATCTACTATTTCTAGGGCCACTTCCTTAAGTACCCTGGGATGTAGATTATCAGGCCCTGGGGATTTATCGGCCTTCAGTACCATCAATTTTCCTAACACCATTTCCCTACAAATACTGATATCTTTCAGTTCCACCCTTTCATCAGACCCTATGTTCCGCGGTATTTCTGGGAGGTTATTTATGTCCTCCTTTGTGAAGACAGAACCAAAATATGTATTTAGTTGGTCTGCCATTTCTTTGCTCCCCATTATAAATTCCCCCGATTCTGACTGCAAGGGACCTACGCTTGACTTCACCAATCTTTTCCTCTTTACATATCTATAAAAGCTTTTACAGTCAGTTTTTATGTTCCCTGAAAGCTTACTCTCATATTCTATTTCCCCTTTCTTTATTAATCCCTTTGTCCTCCTTTGTTGAATCCTAAACTGCTCCCAATCCTCAGGATTATTGCTTTTTCTGGCCAATTTGTATGTCCTCTCCTTGGATCTTATGCTATCCCTAATTTCCCTTGTTAGCAATGTTGAGTCACCTTTTTTGTTTTATTTTTATGCCAAACTGGGATGAACAACTTCTGTAGTTCATCCATTCGGTCTTTGAATGTTTGCCATTGCCTATCCACCGTCAACCCTTTGAGTGCCATTCCCCAATCAGTAGTTCACCAACCCGAGGAACGACCTCAGTTGCGACACATTTTCTGGTGCTGGAGCCTTGGCTACAGCCTCAATCTTGTCCGGCGACTTATGCAACCCTTCCTCATCAATCATGTGGCCACAATACAAGATTTGTCTCCTGAAGAACACGCATTTGGGACGGTTGCCTCGTAGCCCATATTCCTGCAATCTCATGAGCACCTGTTCCAGGTTGGCAAGGTGTTCATTGTCATTTACGCCCGTAACCAGGATATCGTCCAAATAACACTGGGTCCCCGGGATCCCTTGCAGGACTTGTTCCATTGCCCTCTGCCACATAGCCGGGGCCGATGCTACCCCGAATACCAGTCGATTGTACTGGTAAAGGCCCTTGTGAGTGTTTATCGTGAGGTATTTCCTGGATGCTTCTTCCACCTCCATTTGTAGATATGCTTGAGCCAGGTCAATCTTTGTAAAATGTTTCCCTCCAGATAGTGAGGCGAAAATATCTTCTATCCGCGGAAGCGGATACTGTACTGTGTGCAGGACTGGGTTCACAGTCACCTTGAAGTCCCCACAGATGCGAACCTTCCTTGGCTCCCCAGGCATGCTGCTCAATGCTTTCTTCATTACAGGAACGATGGGTGTGGCCCACTCGCTCCAGTCCACCTTAGACAGCACCCCGGAACGCTCCAGACTCTCCAGTTCAGCTCCCACAGCTGGGCGTATTGCGTATGGCACCGGTCTGGCCTTGAAAAATTTTGGGGTTGCGTTATCCTCAATCTTTATGTTTGTCTTTACTCCTTTTAGAGTCCCAAGTCCTTGTTGGAACACCTCTTCCGCGTCAGATAGAATTTGTGACAGACGTCCAGGTACAACGTCATCATCTTTTTTGTCAGTCACAGTTAGTGCCAGAATGGAATGCCAATCCAATTGTAGTCTTCGGATCCATTCACGTCCCAATAATGGTGGTCCTCCATCTTGTAGTATATACATGTATAGTTTCTGTGTTACCTTTCCGTTATATTCAACTGGCACCCTTATTTTTCCTCTGGGGTAGACCTTTTGCCCCATGTATGTCTTCAATACAATGGACGTGTCCTTTAAGGGTATGTGTGAGAATAGCCGCTCATAGTCTCATCGATTCATGACAGTTAGGGCTGATCCTGTGTCCAATTCCATCTTCACTGGGGACCCTGCTATCATGAGGGTGACCCAAATGGTTTGGTGATCTTCTTTTGTGATCACGTTGTGTAACTTTAAACAACTTAGTCGCCTGCTCCCGGAGTCCTTATCACTCTCCTGATCTTCTGAACTACTATCTGTCAGTTTCTTTACTTTCCTGTACTGTTCCTTAGTAGTTCTTGTCGTGTTGGTCTTCTTTCCCAACCTGCAGACTCTTGCTATATGTCCCATTTTCCTGCATTGCCTGCATATTTTGTCTTTAAACCAGCAGTCCTTCTGCTCATGGGTTGTTCTGCCGCAGCGATAGCACTTTTCGGCTCCATACGCCATTTCGTTAGCGCTGTATTCTTGTGGTTTCTGTTGTATTTCCGCAGCTCCCCGTACTGCTGCTTCGTAGGACACTGCCACGCTGAAAGCCTGTTCTAGCGTCAGGTCCTTTTTTGAAAGTAGTCGTTTCTGGTTTCCTTCACTCTGGAGACCGCAGACAAACTTATCCCGTAAGGTGTCTGCCAGTCCTGCTCCGAACTGGCAGTGCTTCGATAACTTGCGTAGTTCCGTAAGATAGTCAGCATTGCTCTCATCTTTGTGCTGGTTTCTTTTATGGAACTTGAATCTTTCTGCTATCAGCAGTGGTGTAGGGCTTAGGTGTTCCTGTAAGATATGAACAATCTCCTCAAAACTTTTCTCCATTGGTTTAGCTGGGGTAATTAAATTCCGCAATAGGCCGTACGTACTCGCACCCATCAGATTTAATAATACCGACGCCCTCTTTCCATCAGCCACCTCATTTGCCTTGCAGTACACTTCAATTCTTTCCACATACGTGGTCCAGTCTTCTACCTCGTTGTCGAAAGCAGTGATACTGCCACTTTTTGGCATCTTGGGCGATTTAAAATGGCGCCTCCCGCACTTTTGCTTCTTCCCGAATGGAATAAAATGGCGCCTCCCGCGCTTTTGCTTCTTCCCCAACGGGATAAAATGGCGCCTCCCGCGCTTTTGCTTCTTCCCCTTACTGCCATGCTGCTCCTCGCGTTCTATGGGGTAATGGCGGCGACCCGCAGCTTCGGCGCATCTCGCTTTCCTTCCCCCCCGTTTAGTTTCTCTCCGCTGTCCTGTTCTCGAGCACCGACCGCGCCCTGTGCGCTCCACCCTCTCTCTCTTGTTTTCTTTTCCCGGCGACGCTGCGCGGCCCGATTTGTAGAGCCGCTCGATCGAGTTTCAGCCCGCCGCAGTCCGGAAGGGTCAGCGTGCTACCTGCTACCAGCACGATTCGCTGGAACCACAGTCTCTCCCGCAATTCTCCAAACACCAATGGATTCTTTGGGCGGTTGCCCTCAGTCGATGCCCATTGCTCAGACTGCGACCTTCCAGGACCTTCCTTTCAGGCGAGATCCCCGTGAGATGGTGCCACACTGCAGGTGAGTTCGAACTTACTCGTCACCACTGTAAAGTCCGCGCCTCAATAATACACGGACTTCGGGAGAACAGTTTAACAGGTACTTTACTGAACAAGAGGCAGCTTGAAACTGAAACTACAGAAGCCTGCTAGGCCTTTTATACAGGGGTGGTCACTGCCAGTACTGCAGTCTAAGACCAGTTATTCCCTTAAAGGTACATACACAACAGAAGGGGTGTTTGGGGCCCTGGACAGTGGGAAGGGAGGAGGTAAAAGGGCATGTGTTGCATCTTCTGCGCTTGCACGGGAAGGTGCCAGGTGAAGGAGAAGGGTTGTTGGGGGTGGTTGAGGAGTGGACCAGGGTGTCGCGAAGGGAGTGGTCCCTTCAGAATGCTGAAAGGGGAGGTGAGGGGAAGATGTGTTTGGTGGTGGGATCACGTTGGAGGTGGCGGAAATGGCGGAGGATGATACGTTGAATGTGGAGGCTGGTGGGGTGAAAGGTGAGGACAAGGGGAACCCTATCTTGGTTCTGGGAGGGAGGGGAAGGGGTGAGAGCAGAAGTGCGGGAAATAGAACGGACACGGTCAAGGGCCATGTCAACCACGGTTGAGGGGAATCCTCGGTTGAGGAAAAAAGAAGACATGTCTGAAGCACTAGTATGGAAGGTGGCATCGTCAGAACAGACACGGCGGAGACGGAGAAACTGGGAGAATGGAATAGAGTCCTTACAGGAAGCGGGGTGGGAGGAAGTGTTGTCCATGTAGCTGTGGGAGTCGGTGGGCTTGTAGTGGATGTTTGTTGAAAGCCGATCACCAGAAATGGAGATGGAGAAGCCAAGCAAGGGAAGGGAAGAGTCAGAGATGGACCATGTGAAGGTGAGGGGAGGGTGGAAATTGGAAGTAAAGTGAATGAACCTATCTAGTTCAGGGCGAGAGCAGGAAACGGCACCAATACAGTCATCAATGTACCGGAAAAAGAGGTGAGGGAGGGGACTTGAGTAGGACTGGAACAAAGAGTGTTCCACATATCCCATGAAAAGGCAGGCATATCCAACATTTTCTGTTGTTATTTCAGATTTCCAGCATTCGCAGTATTTTGCTATTATACTTATCGGCCTTCGCTGGTTGTGCAGCCCAGATTCACCAGAATGATATCCAGGTTTAGAGAGTTAAATTATGAGGACAGAATGCATAGACAAAGCTTGTATTCCCTTATGTATAGAAGATTTAAGGTGTAATCAAATTGAGGTGTTTAAGATGACTAAAAGATATGATGGGGTCGATAGAGAAACTATTTCCACTGGTGGGGGAGTCCAAAACAAGGGAGCATAACATTAAAATTAGATCTAGGCCATTCAGGTGTGATATCAGGAAGCACTTCATCACAAAAAGGGTAGTGGAAATCTGGAATTGAAAATATCAAAAAATTTGATTGATCAATTTTTGTTAAAAAGCATGTTAAGGGATAAGGAACAAGTTGGGCAAATGGAGTTAATATACAGTTCAGCCATGATATAATTGAATGGCAGTGGAGGCTCAAGGGGCTGAATTTTCTAGTCTTGTTGCTGTAAATGTATACAAGTACTTAACATCATTGTTGGAACCCAAACAATCCCGTCACTGCCCATCGCCTGCACAACCTCTTCTTTTTTTTAATTCTTTGACGGGATTTTGGCATCACTGACTAGGCCAGCATTTATTGCCCATCTCTAATTGCCCTTGAGAAGGTGGTGGTGAGCAGCCTTCTTGAACTGCTGCAGTCTGTGTGGTGAAGGTACTCTCACAGTGCTGTTAAGGAGGGTGTCCAGGATTTTAAGCCAGCGACAATGAAGGAACAGCGATATACTTCCAAGTCAGCATGGTGTGTGACTTGGAGGGGAACTTCGAGGTGATGGTGTTCCCAGGCGCCTGCTGCCCTTGTCCTTCTATGTGGAAGAGGTTTTGGGTTTGGGAGGTGCTATCAAAGAAGCTTTGGCGAGTTGCTTCAATGCATCTTGTAGATGGTACACACTGCAGCCACGGTATGCCGGTGGTGGAGGGAGTGAATGTTTAAGGTGGTGGATGGGGTGTCAATCAAGTGGGCTGCTTTGTCCTGGATGGTCTCGAGTTTCTTGAGTGTTGTTGGAGCTGCACTCATCCAGGCAAGTGGAGGGTATTCCATCACACTCCTGGCTTGTGCCTGGTAGATAGTGGAAAGACATTGGGGAGTCAAAAGGTGAGTCACTCGTTGCAGAATACCCAGCCTCTGACCTGCTCTTGTCGCCACGGCATTTATGTGGCTGGTCCAGTTAAGTTTCTGGTCAATGGTGAACCCCAGGATGTTGATGTTGGGGCATTTGGTGATGGTAATGCTATTGAATGTCAGGAGAGGTGGTGGTTAGACTCTCTCTTGTTGGAGATAGTCAATGCCTGGCACTTGTGTGGCATGAATGTTACTTGCTACTTATCAGTCCAAGCCTGAATATCATCCAGGTCTTGCTGCATGCGGGCATGGACTCCTTCATTATCTGAGGAGTTGCGAATGGAACTGAACGCTGTGCAACCATCAGCGAACATCTCCATTTCTGACTTATGATGGAGGGAAGGTCATTGATGAAGCAGCTGAATTCTACTGTAGGACACTGCCTTGAAGAACTCCTGCAGCGATGTCTTGGGGCTGAGATTATTGGCCTCCAGCAACCACAACCATCTTCCTTTGTGCTAGATATGACTCCAGCCAGTGTTGAGTTTTCCGCTGATTCCTATTGACGTCAATTTTCCTTGATGCCACACTCGGTTAAATGCTGCCTTGCTGTCAAGGGCAGTCACTCTCACTTCACCTCTGGAATTCAGCTCTTTTGTCCACGTTTCGACCAAGGTTGTAATGAGGTCTGGAGCCAAGTGGTCCTGATGGAACCCAAACTGAGCATCGGTGAGTGGGTTATTGGTGAGTAAGTGCTGCTTGATAGCACTGTCAGCAACACCTTCCATCACTTTGCTGATAATTGAGATTAGACTGATGGGGCGGTAATTGGCTGGATTGGATTTGTCCTGCTTTTTGTGGACAGGACATACCTGGGCAATTTTTCACTTTGTTGGGTAGATGCCAGTGTTGGAACTGGAACAGCTTGGCTAGAGGCGCGTCTGGTTCATCGAGCACAAGTCTTCAGCACAACAGCCGGGATATTGTCGGGGCCCGTAGTCTTTGATGTATCCAATGTGCTCAGCTGTTTCTTGTATCATGTGGAATAAATTGAATTGGCTGAAGACTGGCCTCTGTGATGGTGGGGACCCCAGGAGTAGGCCGATACGGATCATCCACTCGTATCTTCTGGATGAAGATGGTTGCAAACGCTTCAGCCTTGTCTTTTGCACTCACGTGCTGGGCTCCACCATCATTGAGGATAGGGATATTCATGGAGCCTCAAGCTCCCATTAGTTGTTTAATTGTCCACCACTATTCACGACTGGATATGGCAGGACTGCAGAGCTTTATCTGATCTGTTGTTTGTGGGATCGCTTAGTCCTGTCTATAGCATGCTGTTTCCACTGTTTAGCATGCATGTAGTCCTGTGTTGTAGCTTCCCCAGGTTGGCGCCTCAATTTTAGGTACATCTGGTGCTGCTCCTGGCATGCACTTCGACACTCCTCATTGAACCAGGGTTGGTCCCCTGGCTTGATGGTTATGGTAGAGTGAGGGTTATTCCAGACCATGTGATTACAGATTGTGGTGGAATACAATTCTGTTGCTGCTGATGGCCCACAGCGCCTCATGGATACCAGTTCTGAGCTGTTAGATCTGTTCTGAATCTATCCCATTTAGCATGATGGTAGTACTATACAACACGATGGAGGGTGTCCTCAGTATGAAGATGAGAGTTCATCTCCACAAGGAATGTGCGGTGGTCATTCCTACCAATACTGTCATGGACAGATGCATCTGCAACAGGTGGATTGTTGAGGATGAGCTCAAGTAGGTTTTTCCCTCTTGTCCGTTCTCTCATCACCTGACCCAAGCCCAGTCTAGCAGCTATGTCTTCAGGACTTGGCCAGCTCCATCAGTAGTGGTGCTACCGAGCCACTCCTGGTGATGGGCATTGAAGTCCCCCACCTAAAGTACATTCTGTGCCCTTGCTGCCCTCAATACTTCTTCCAAGTGGTGTTCAACATGGAGGAGTACTGATTCATCAGCTGAGTGAGGGTGCTTACAAAGAAAGAAAGGCTTGCATTTATATAGCACCTTTCATGACCACCGGACGTCTCAAAGCACTTTGCAGTCAATGAAATACTTTTGAAGTAGAGTCACTGTTGTAATGTGTAGGTAGGTGGTAATCAGCAGGAGGTTTCCTTGCCCATGTTTGACCTGATGCCATGAGACTTCATGGGGTCCAGAGTCAATGTTGAGGACTCCCAGGGCCACTCCCTCTCGCCTGTATACCATTGTACCATCACCTCTGGTGGGACTGCCCTGCCGGTGGGACAGGGCATAACCAGGGATGGTGATGGAGGAGTCTGGGACGTTGGCTGAAAGATCTGAGTCTGTGAGTATGATTATGTCAGGCTGTTGCTTGACTAGACTGTGGGACAGCTATCCCAATTTTGTCACAAGTCCCCAGATATTAGTGAGGCAGACATTGCAGGGTTGACTTAGTCGTGTCTGAATCTGATGCCTAGGTCGATGTCGTGTGGTCGGTGCCGTTTGAGTCTTATTATACTTTGCCATAGCGGTTTGGTACAACTGAGTGGTTTGCTAGGCCATTTCAGAGGGCAGTTAAGAGTCGGTTAAGGACGGCAAATTTCCTTCCCTAAAGAACATTAGGGAACCAGTGGGGATTTTACAACAATCCTGTAGTTATATGGTCATCAATACTGGTACTCGTTTTATTCCAGATTTATTTAACTAACTGAATTTAAATTGCCATGGTGAGATTTGAACTCATGTCTTCGAATCATTAGTCAAGGCCTCTGGATTACTCGTCCAGAAACACATGCACTCTGCTACCGTTCTTGGTCATAACCACATGGAAAGCTGTAATTGCATTCTAGCGCACCAAGTCATTGTAAACTAAGTGAAGCCCAAGGGTTTGCCAAACACAGTTTCATCAAGGTGAGGCCCTTTTAACCAGATAGGTAAAACTGAGACATCACAGGGCAAGCTTCACCTTCACACTGCACCTCACATTGAAATCAGACATCACAGTAGGTTTGTAAACTGGGTATATTTGAGGCAGGAGGCTGCATAACCAGTTTAAATGAAGGAAAAGGAGCTGCTCCGACTGTAACTAACTGGCTGATCTATCTAGGAGTAAATGTGGTTGGATAACAGATCTGAACAGGTTTACATTGTGAAGAGAGCGTGAACAATGGAAACGTCATCAACCACGAGATTAGACAGAAGGTTGCGGACGTTTAAAGTTTTGTCTCAACATGGTTATCTTGTATCAAAATTAGTGAAAGTCATAACAAGCAATTTGAACAGTTTAACAGACCCAGTAATATTGATGCACAGTAGTGTGGAATAGTTGAATTTGATGTCATTAGTAGGTCTTCCATGGTGTTGCTCATAGGTAGTCTGGGGCCCGGAGACTGGTTACTGATGGTTGCTGAGCCTCATTCTCAGGTCCCTCACTACTGTCCTTTACTGACCAGCTGCTGCCAGTGTTTGAGTTTGGTGCTCAGTCCCTGTTCTGTAAATGTAGACAGCTACTTAACATCATTGGTAGATCTTCCATGGCATTGCTCAGGATAGTCTGGAGGGTGGGCAAGAGTTTTAAATGTTTGTTGGACCCCACTCTGAAGTCCCAGGCAGACATTTTACCCCTGCTACTCGCAGGTACATAATAGAACTTCACGAAACTGGTTCATCTCCCGTGGTCTTTCTCTTGGGCAAGGATTTGTTGAAAAGCATCGTCTCCATCAACACATATAGCCCAGCAGGAATTGGAATCAGCTCCATCTAAGGGCCCCACCTGCACCGATGGGCGCCCCCACCTCACTGGCACCAACCCAGCATCAGTGGGTCCTGATCAATGGTATCCAGCACAACCGATGACCTGGAGTGCCCAGTTCTACAGCGCTCCAAACCCAAGAAACACAGTCGCTGTTTCAGAAGGACTTTGGCGAGTTGAAATCTTCCTCCACCAAGAGAAGGGGGCGCAGAAGGCAAATGATCCCATCACTGCCCATCGCCCCCACACTCCCTGTTCTCTGGGTCATAACCATGTGTAAACTTGCTATTGCATTCTAGCACATTAAGTTGGACCATATACAGCAGGCACCTCAAAGCACTGGAGAGGTACCACCAACGCTGCCTCCGCAAGATCCTGCAAATCCATTGGCAGGATAGGCGCACCAACGTCAGTGTTCTTGCTCAGGCCAACATTCCCAGCATCGAAGCTTTGACCACGCTCGATCAGCTCCAATGGACGGGTCACATTGTCCGCATGCCCGATATGAGACTCCCAAAACAAGCGCTCTACTCGGAGCTCCGGCACGGCAAGAGAGCCCCAGGTGGGCAGAGGAAATGCTTCAAGGACACCCTCAAAGCCTCCTTGAAAAAGTGTAACATCCCCACCGACACCTGGGAATCCCTGGCCCAAGACCGCACAAAGTGGAGGAGAAGCATCCGGGAAGGCGCCGAACACCTCGAGTCTCTTCGCCGGGAGCAAGTGGAAGCCAAGTGCAGGCAGTGCAAGGAGTGCATGTCAACCCAAGCACCCCACCCACCCGCCCCTTCAACCACCGTCTGCCCCACCTGTGACAGAGACTTATTGGACTCATCAGTCACCTGCGAACTCATTTTTAATGTGGAAGCAAGTCATCCTCGGTTCCGAGGGATTGCCTAAGAAGAAGAACGGTGGGCAGCATGGTGGCATAGTGGTTAGCACTGTTGCCTCACAGCGCCAGAGACCCGGGTTCGAATCCGGCCTCGGGTGACTGTCTGTGTGGAGTTTGCACATTCTCCCCGTGTTTGCGTGGGTTTCCTCCGGGTGATCCGGTTTCCTCCCACAGTCCAAAGATGTGCGGGCTAGGTTGATTGGCTATAATAAATTGACCCTTAGTGTTAGGGGGATGAAATACACGGGGTTAGGGTGGGATATGTGTTGATGTAGGGGTTACGGGGATCGGGTGGGATATGTGTCAGTGCAGGCTCGATGGGCCGAAATGGCCTCTATCTGCACTGTGGGTTTTCTGTGATTCTGTGAAGAAGAAGAAGATTAAGTCATTGTAACCTAAATGAAGCCCAAGGGTGTTTGCCAAACACTGCTTCATCAAGGTGTGGCCCCGTTAACTAGACAGATCAAACTGTGACATCACAGGGCAAGCCTCACCCTCATGCTGCGCCAGACCTCACAGTAGGTTTGTAAACTGGGTAAATTTGAGGCAGGAGGCTGCATGACCAGTTTACGTGAAGGAAACGGAGCTGCACTGACTGTGATTAACTGGCTGATCTATTTAGGAGTGAATGTGGTGGGTAGACGATCTGAACAGGTTTACTTTGTGAATGAACACAAACAATGAAAACATCAACTAACAGATTAGACAGAAGGTTGCAGACATTGAGAGGTTTGACTTGCCCTGTTTATCTTGTATCATAATTTGTAAAAGTCATAACGAGCGATGTGAATAGTTTAATAGACTGAGTAACATTGATGCCTAGTCGGTGGAATAGTTCATTTTGTTGTCACGAGTAGATCTTCCATTGCATTGTTCATAGGTAGTCTGGGGCCTGGAGCTGGTTACTGATTATTATTCAGCCCTAGATTCAGGTCCCTAACTGTTGTCAAAATAACAACAGAAAACGCTGGAAAAACTCAGCAGGCCAGGGCAGCATCTGTAGAGAGAGAAACAGAGTTAACGTTTCAGGTCGATGATCTTTCGTCAGAGCTGGAAAAAAGCAGGAAATGGAAAGCAGGTTTAAGGGCTGGGAAAAGTGGGAGAGGATGAAAGAACAAAAGGGAAGGTCAGTGATAGGATAGAAAGCAGGAGAGATTAAGAGACATTGAGAGACATTAAGAGATATTCAAGGCGAGAGGAGGTGGTAATAGGACAGGTTAAGGAATAAAGGATGGCTCTAGATGGGGTGTGAATTGCGTTGGCAGAATGAAGGACAGCTGCCATGTGGGAGGGAAGAAGAAAAAAAAAAGGGACTGTTGTCCCTCACTGATCAGCTGATGCCAGTCGTTCAGTTTGATGCTCACTCCCTGTTCACTCCCTGTTTTGTTGCTGTAAATGTAGACAACTACATAACATCATTGGTGGATCGCCCATGGTATTACTCGGGATAGTCAAAGAGAGCCAGCATGGCTTTGTGAAGGATAGATCATGTCTGACTAATCTTGTTAATTTTTTTTGAAGAGGTCACTGACATGGTGGACAGGAAGTGTCTATTGCTGTTGTCTATATGGTCTTATTAATAAAAATAAGAGTGCAGGAAATTGGAGGTAAACATATGGGGCTGGATTTTCATTCAGAAATCGAGTTGGAGGCGGGACTACAACTTTCGGGGTTGTAGTCCCGCCTCCATCGAGATGCGGCCAATTAAGGGCTACCCGGCAACAGGTGACGTCACAGACTGAAATTTCATCTGTCAAGACGTTTTGACAGATGAAATATCAGTGTTTCACAGCTGTTTGAAGCTGTCAAACACTGACAGTCTCACTTCTAACATGAGTCCTTCTCCACAGACTCAGTTAGAAATCTCTCCTGCACAGAAAGCTGCAGGTTGTCACTTTTGACAGATCGCAGCCATTCTGCTTTCTGTGCCGGTGAGATGAGGGACTCCCCAAACCTAAAGGAAGGAAGCCTGAAAAGGTAAGAAAATGTATGTAAAACTTATTTAATCACTTTAGACACACCAAACACACTTACCTTTGCACTCATGCACACATCACTCACCTGAACTCCAACATCTCGACCCCTCCAAGCCCTTCAACCCGACGGCCCGACTCCTCTAACTTGGCGTGGTTTGGAGCCATCGGGAATCTAACAGTTCAAGCTTAAAAATAGGGATTAGGCTAATAACTGCCTGTTAACTACCTGCTAACAGGCAGTTAATTGGCACTAATCCCTTCCCGCCTCAGGTAGGCGGGTCCCAGTGCGGGGCGGGTACCCGCCTCCTTTGAAACTGGCATGGAGGCGGGTTGGGGGCGGGATGGGGTCGGGACCCCCGATTTCGGGAATTTAACCCCCCGCATGCCTCCAAACCCGACTCCATGGCACACTGAAAATCAAGCCCATGATGTTGGTTTGTAATTAGTTGGGAGATAGGAGACAAAGCGTAGTGAAAAAGGGAATGTTGGTTGTTTGGTAGGATGTCACAAGTGGTGTTCATAGAATGATAGAATGATACAGCACAGAAGGAGACCATTGACCCCATCTTGCCTGTGCCAGCTCTTTGAAAAAGGTATCAATTATTTCCACTCCCCTGCCCTACCCCCAATGCCCTGCAAAATCGGCCCCTTCAAGTATTTATCTAATTCCCTTTTGAGAGTTATTATTGAATCAGCTTCCACCATTCTTTCAGACTGTGCATTCCAGATCATAACAACTCGCTGCATGAAAATATTTCTCCTCATCTCGCCATATGTTCTTTTGCCAATTATTTTAAATCTGTGTCCTTTGGTTACCGACCCATCTCCCACTGGAAACAGTTTCTCCTTATTTACTTTATCAAAGCCCTTCATGATTTTGAACCCTTCTAGTAAATCTTCCCTTAACCTTCTTTGCCCAGCTTCTCATGTCTCTGCACATAACTGAAGTCCCACATCCCTGGTGCCATTCTTGTAAATCTCCTCTGCACCCTTTCTAGGGTTTTGGCCCCCTTCCTAAAGTGCGGTGCCCAGAATGGGACACAATACTCCAGCTGGTGCCTAATCAGTGTTTTATAATGGTTTAGCATAATTTCCTGGCTTTTGTCCTCTTTGGGCTGGATTTTGTCAATGGGAAGCTTTTGGAGGCGGGACTGCTGCTTGACGGCTTTCAATCCCACCTCCATCAGCTTCTGGCCAACCAGTAGGATTTTCCCCTGATTGACCTTGTTAAGCCCGCCCAGTGGGCTCAGCAGGCCAATTAGGGGGTAGTCACTGACAGAGCACGTCAACGTATGACGTGCCATCTGTCAAGATTTTTTGAAAGAAGAAATGTCAGCATTTGACAGCTCTGTGAAGCTGTCAAACACTGACATTCTATAGTTTGATGAGCCCTTGTGGTCAGGGCTCATCAAACCTTTCAACTTTGCAGAAATCGCCTGGCTGTTGGTTCGGAGGATCCAACAGCCAGTCTGTGAAATCTACAATGAAGATGTCGGGATTCTGACTCCACAGTGGCTGAAGGCTGTAGGCAGAAACAAAGGTAAGTGAACATTTTCTAACACTTTACACTCACCTTACATAATTACCACTCCACACTTGCATCCATCACTCACATCTACATCTCACTTTCAGACCCCTCCGACCCGCGCTGACCTCCTACTCGTCTCCTACACCCTGGCAGGGTGCCCCAAGGTTGGGAAGCCTGCACTTCGGATGGAAAATGGGACTCAATATTTTTTCTTCCTGTTAAGTACCTGTTAACAGGTAGTTAATAGGATTTAATCACATTCCCGCCTCGAGGAGATGGGAACCGGGGCAGGATGGCCTCCCACCTCCTGGCAAGAGGGCATGGAGGTGGGTGGGGGCAGACTTGTCACCCGCCCCCAAATTCTGCAACTTTACCAGCAGTCCCGCCTCCAATCCCGCCTCCTCGGGGCTGAGAAAATCCAGCCTTTTGCCTCTGTATATAAATCCATAGATCACGTATGCTGTTCTCAACTTGTTCAGCCACCTTCAAAGAATGGTGTACATATACCCTCACTGTCTCTGTTCCTGCTTAAAAATTGTACCATTTAGTTTTATTGCCTCTCTTCATTTTTCCTACCAAAATGCAGCATTTTGCTCTTCTCTGCATTAAAATTGGATCTACCATGTGTCTGCCCATTTCACCAGTCTGTCTGTCTTCCTGAGGTCTGTTACTTCCCTCCTCACTGTTGACTACATTTCCGAGTTTTATGTAATCGGCAATTTTTTAAATTATGCCTCGCATACCCAAATCCAGGTCATGGGCAGAACTGTGGCAGGTGAGGTTCAACATGGGGACATGCAAGGTTATCCACTTTGGAGCTAAGAAAGATCGATCAGAGCATTTCCTAAATGGTGCAAGCAAGAAACTGTGGAGGAGCAGAGAGATTTAGCGGGTGCATGTACAGGAATCACTAAATGTAATGTATATACCTTTAAGGGGGGAACTACTTTTTACAGCTCATGTATACTGTAGTACCGGTAGTGACCACACCTGTATATAGCACTGAGTAGTAATCTGTACAGTTCAGTTCCAGAGTGAGGCCGTTGAGTAAACACCTGTTGTACCATTCTCCTGCCGTCTGTGTCTTACTACTGACGGACACAACATTGGCGGCGAGGCAAATTCGATCCTACCTGCAACTCTGCATCACCTCCCAGGGATTTGTTCCTGGAGACCAGTAGATTGGAGGTCAAGGCCAGAGACACGGGCGTCGACCATGGGCAACCGCCCAGTCATCCAGCAGAGACTCGAGAATTGCGGGGGAGGCTGTTGAGAGCCAGGCTTGACTTTCCAGTCGCGGTGGTCCAGCGAAATGGGCTGGCAACAGGTAGTGCGCAGACCCTTCCCGGACAGCGGTGGGCTAGAGCCCGACCGAGCGGCACAGCAAAGGGCCGAGCAGCGTCGACGGGAGAGAGAGAGAGAGGGCAGAGCGCACAGGGCGCAGCCGCTGTTCAGGGGCCGAGCAGCGTCGAGGAGAGGGAGAGAGAGATGCGCAGAAACCCGCGAGGTGCCACCATTGCCACGAGGACCGCTGAGAGCAGCAGTGCAGGAGAAGCGCGCGAAACCTACAGGGCGCCACCATTGCCACGAGGACCACCGAGAGTGGCGTTGGCAGCAGCGGGGGAGGGAGTAAAGCGCGGGAGATGCCATTTTAAGCCATTTTAAACCACACCCAAAATGCCGAAGAGTGGCAGTATCACCGCATTTGACAATGAAGTCGAAGATTGGACTACATATGTTGAATGAATAGAGGTATACTGCAAGGCAAATGAGGTGTCAGATGACAAGAAAGCACTGGTATTGTTAAATTTACTGGGTGCAAAGACGTATGGCTTATTACAAAATCTAGTAACCCCAGCGAAGCCAGTGGAAAAGAGTTTTGGAGACATAGTGACAATACTACAGGAACATTTAAACCCCACACCGCTGCTGATAGCAGAAAGATTCAAGTTTCACAAACAGAACCAGCATAAGGATGAAAGCAATGCTGAATATTTAACAGAACTGCGCAAACTATCGAAACACTGCCAGTTTGGAACGGGACTGGCAGATACCTTAAGGGACAAGTTTGTGTGTGGGCTTCAAAGTGAAGGAACCCAGAAATGGCTTTTATCTGAAAAGGACCTTACGCTGGACAAGGCTTTCAGCATTGTGGTATCATATGAAGCAGCAGCACGGGGCGCTGCAGAGATACAACACAGACCGCAAGAATATGGCACAAACGAAATGTCATACAGAACAGAGAAGTGCTATCGCTGCGGCAGAACAACACACGACCACAATGATTGCTGGTTCAAAGACAAAGTGTGCAGACAGTGTGGAAAAGTAGGACACATAGCACGAGTCTGCAGGTCGGGAAAGAAAACCAGCAATAAGAAATCTCCAAAAGAAAAGTACAAGAAGGTAGATAAGGTGACGGAGAATAGTTCAGACGAACAAAAGAGTGATACCGACTCTGAAAACAGGGAGCTGAGTTGTCTGAAACTATATAATGTGATCAAAACGGAGGATCACCGAACCATTTGGGTCACTCTCAAGATAGCAGGAGTCCAGGTAAAAATGGAATTGGACACAGGATCAGCCCTAACAGTCATAAACCGATGGGACTACGAGCGGCTATTCTCACACATACCCTTGAGAGACACAAAAATTATTTTGAAGATGTACACGGGGCAAAAAGTCTACACCAAAGGAAAAATAAGGGTGACCGTTATATATAACGGTAAGGAAACACCAAAACTAGACCTGTATGTATTGCAAGATGGAGGACCGCCATTACTGGGACGTGAATGGATCCGGAAAATACAGCTGGATTGGCATTCCATACAAGCACTGACTGTGGCTGCCAAAAAGGATGACGACGTCACACCTCGGCGACTGTCAAAGATCCTAACCGGCGCGCAAGAAGTGTTCCAGCAAGGACTCGGAACACTGAAAGGCATGACAGCAACAATTAAAATCGAAGAAAACACAAGCCCAAAATTTTTTAAGGCCAGACCGGTACCTTATGCGATCCGCCCAGCCGTCGAAGCAGAGCTGGAGAGTTTGGAACGTTCAGGAGTACTGTCCAAGGTAGACTGGAGCGATTGGGCTACACCCATCGTCCCTGTGATGAAAAAGTCATTGAGCAGCACGCCTGGGGAACCAAGGAAAGTTCGCATCTGTGGGGACTTTAAGGTAACAGTGAACCCAGTCCTTCACACCATGCAATATCCACTTCCGCGGATTGAAGATATTTTCGCCTCACTATCTGGAGGGAAATGCTTCACTAAGATTGATCTGGCCCAGGCGTATCTGCAAATGGAGGTAGAAGAAGCATCAAAAAAATACCTCACAATCAACACCCATAAAGGTCTCTACCAATACAACCGGCTGGCATTCGGGGTAGCATCAGCTCCGGCTATTTGGCAAAGGGCAATGGAACAAGTCCTGCAAGGGATCCCAGGGACCCAGTGTTATTTGGACGACATCCTGGTCACGGGTGAAAATGACAGTGATCACCTCGCCAACCTGGAGCAGGTGCTCACTAGATTGAAGGAATATGGGCTCCGAGCCAACCGCCCCAAATGCGAGTTTTTTTAAAAAGCAAATCTCGTATTGTGGCCACGTTATCGATAAAGAGGGGTTACATAAGTCCCCAGAAAAGATTGAGGCAGTAGTCAAGGCTCCAGCACCGGAAAACGTGTCACAACTGAGGTCGTTCCTCGGGCTGGTAAACTACTACCATAAGTTCTTGCCAAATTTGTCTACAATACTACACCCACTGAACACCCTACTGCAAGCTGGAGTGCCATGGAAGTGGAGTGATGTATGTAAACGAGCTTTCCAGAAGAGCAAAACACTAATCACATCGAAAGAGGTATTGGCCCTTTTCAACCCAGCACTACCAATTCGGTTGGCGTGTGATGCGTCACCCTACGGCATTGGAGCGGTGCTGTCACACAAATTCTCGGACGGCTCAGAGAGGCCAATAGCCTTTGCGTCATGATCACTAACCTCAGCCGAGCGTAACTACGCCCAGATTGATAGGGAGGCCCTCAGCCTAGTGTGGGGAGTGAAAAAGTTCAATCACTATCTGCACGGACAGAAATTCACCTTGCTGACTGACCACCAGCCTCTTGTCTCCATTTTTAATCCGAAGAAGGGCGTTCCGGTGATGACTGCGCAACGACTACAAAGTGGTCACTCTTTCTAGGGGCGCACCACTATGAGATTGAATATAAGGGCACGAAACAGCATGGAAATGCTGATGGGCTATCACGCCTGCCACTGCCTACTGCGGAGGAAGCACGAGCAGTGGATCCTGTCGAAATATTCCATTCGACAATAGTTGAATACATACCGGTAACTAACGCTCGTATTATAAAGGAGACCCGAAATGACCCGACACTGTCTCGGGTATATGATTTGACGGTGAAGGGATGGCCAGCACATGGCGATTCACTGTTGCCA
Source organism: Somniosus microcephalus (assembly GCF_052327205.1). Lineage (NCBI taxonomy): Eukaryota > Metazoa > Chordata > Chondrichthyes > Squaliformes > Somniosidae > Somniosus > Somniosus microcephalus. The sequence goes on from NC_140997.1 coordinate 153,273,769, forward strand.
GCATTCTCGACAAGAAGAGAACAGCTGTCAGTGTGCCGGGGGACCTTGATGTGTGGATCCCGAGTGGTAATTCCACCCAAGTTAAGGGATAGAGTGCTCAATGAGCTTCATGAGGGTCATCTGGGAGGGGTAAAAATGAAAAGCCTTGCCAGGGCTTATGTGTGGTGGTTGGGAATCGATAAACAAATCGAGGACCTGACCAAGAGCTGCTCAGGATGCCAGAAAGTCCAAAATGCACCACCACATGCCCCTCTACACCCATGGGAGTGGGCCTCATCTCCATGGCAATGGGTGCACATTGATTTTGCTGGTCCATTCATGGACTCAATGTTTTTAATAGCCCTGGATGCGCACTCGAAATGGCCTGAGGTCATCAAAATGTCCTCCACCACCACGGAGAAAACTATTGCAGTCCTACGGACCTTTTTTGCCAGGAATGGCTTGCCAGAACAGATTTGCTCCGATAACGGACCACAGTTTGTGTCTGAAGAGTTCCGGAGGTTTATGCAGAAGAATGGGGTAAGGCATTACACATCCGCCCCGTATCATCCAGCCACAAATGGATTGGGTGATAGGTTCGTACAAACCTTTAAGAAGGCAATAAAGGCTATGTACAATGACAACATTCCGCTGCAGCATATGGTGGACAATTTCCTGTTCGCCTACCGGAATGTGACACATGCAGTCACCAACCAGGCCCCGGCCATGATGTTCTTTAACCAAAGGTTAAGATCTCGCCTAGATTTGCTCAGACCAAACGTACGAAGAGATGTTGAGAGTAAGCAATTCCAGCACATCCATGAGAAGCCAACAAGGAGCTTCAATGTAGGGCAACCAGTCTTGGCCCGTGACTACCGAACAGAAAAATGGCAGCCAGGAACGATATGCACACGGCAGGGCTCACTAATGTACACAGTGGACGTTGGGGAGAACATCGTGAGATGCCATGCTGACCAGATCCTAGAGTCACAGGAACAAGTCAACCCCATGCCTCGCCCATATGTACCTGGTGAGGAACCCGACGTACAGGTCGCATCTACCCCAGAAACAGTAGCATCGGAAGCTGATGACCCAACCGACGACAGGGCACCAGAATCACCTCCGCAACAAGAGCGAGACACTCGGGAAAGGCACTATCCAGAAAGGATCAGAAAGCCTCCCCAAAGACTGAATATATAAAGGGACTATTTTCAGCTAACGTTGTATGTTAAAATTGTTAATTGTAATTAGTTTGATATTTAATTGTTAAATGAGTGTTATGGTACTGTTAATCTAAAAGGGGAGGAATTGTAATGTATATACCTTTAAGGGGGGAACTACTTTTTACAGCTCATGTATACTGTAGTACCGGCAGTGACCACACCTGTATATAGCACTGAGTAGAATTCTGTACAGTTCAGTTCCAGAGTGAGCCTCGTTGAGTAAACACCTGTTGTACCGTTCTCCTCCAGTCTGTGTCTTACTACTGATGGACACAACACTAAAAACTACTGGACATGTACAAACAATAATTAAAAGGACTAATGGTATGTTAGCCTTCATCTCAAGGGGACTGGAATACAAATGGGTGGAAGTTATGCTACAGTTGTTTAGAGCTCTGGTTGGATTACATCTGGAGTACTGTGTTCAGTTCTAGGTACCGCACCTCAGGAAAAATATGTTTTCCTTGGAGTGTGGGGTGCAGCTCAGATTCAAAAAGAGAGACTTACATTTATATAGCGTCTTTCCTGACCTCAGGACATCCAAAAGCAGCCAATGAAGTGCTTACAAAGTGCAGTCACTGTTGTAATGTAGGAGACGCAGCAACTAATTTGCGCTCAGCAAGATCCCACAAACAGCAATGTGCTAAGGACCAAATAATCTGTTTTTTTGTGATGTTGGTTGAGGGATAAATATTGGCCAGGGCACTGGGGATAAATCCCCTGCTCTTCTTTGAAATAGTGTCATGGGATCTTTAACGTCCACATGAGAGTGCAGATTGGGCCTCGGTTTAATGTCTCATCCAAAAGACGGCACCTCCGACAGTGCAGCACTCCTTCAGTACTGCACTGGAGTGTCAGCTTAAATTTTTGTGTCAAGTACCTAGGGTGGGATTTGAACTCACAACCTTTGGACTTAGTTGCAAGAGTGCTACCAACTGAGCCACGGCTGACAGAATGATACTGGGGCTTCGATGGTTACATTTTGAGACAGGTTGCATAGACACGGCTTATATTCCCTTGAGTATAGAAGATTTAAGCAGTAAGCTAATTGAGGTGTTTAAGATGATTAAAGGAAATGATGAGGTAGATTGGGATAATGGGTTAAAAATTCGATAGCCCCCAGAAATGAGCACGGGGATCGTGAAGCGTGATTAACCTCCACCTGTTCAAAATAATGCAGGCAGCACACAAACTTCATGTTGCCTGCTAATTTAAATGCGCTGGGCTGCACTCTCAGCTGGAGGCCCAAGTTCGTGCGCAGCTAGCACCAATTAATGCTAGCCTGCAGTTCTTAAAGCCAGCCTGCACCTCTTAAAGGAGAGGTGCAGTTTGATGACACCAGGTTCTGGAAGTAATTGTAGAAGGGAGTTTCACCTGGGAAATATACAGGAATGGCACAACAGGCCAGAGAGAGGGTTCCAAGGTTCTCATACACAGTACTTGGAACAGAGGAGGCTGAGGGGAGACCTTATTGAGGTGTTTAAAATTATGAGGGGCAGAGATAAAGTGGATAGAAAGGACTTATTTCCCTTAGCAGAGGGGTCAAAAACCAAGGGGCACTGATTTAAATAATTGGGGGAAGGTTTAGAGGGGATTTGAGGGGAAATTTCTTCACCCAGAGGGTTTTGGGGGTCTGGAACTCACTGCCTGAAAGTATGGTAGAGGCAGGAACCCTAACCACATTTAAAAAGCACTTGGATGTGCACTTGGGATGCTCAAAACTTGCAGGGCTACGGACCAAGAGCTGGGAAGTGGGATTAGGCTGGATAGCTCTTTGTTGGCCGACGTGGACACGAGAGGCCGAAATGGCCTCCTTCCATGCTGTAACTTTCTATGATTCTATGATTCTACTGGTGGCCTTAATCAAGGAGGTGGAGAGGAGGAGAGAGGTCCCTTTTCCTCAGGTGGACCAGGAGGCCCTCCAGACTGACACTGCAAAGGCAGTGGGAGCAGAAAGCAACAGAGGTCAATGCCAACAGTGTTGCCCCAAGAACCTGGATGCAGTGCTGGAAGAAGGTCAGTGAATTCATCTTCAAATGCCATATCCCACAAACTGCACCGCTAGCCTCACACATTTCTCAATTCACCACACCCCCATTACTCACCTACCAATAATCTCTATCAATCACAACTCATTGCTCACATTCATATTCTCTATATCACCCTCACATACTTAGCACTGCTGCAAGCCTCACACCCACATCTACAGCTTGCACACACTGCCAGCTATTCAAGCATGGCAGGCATATCATCCAAACACATTGCTCCACACTCACTGACACTCTTCCCTTTCTCTTGCAGGACAAGGTGGCACACAACCATTGGCAGCGGCTTCTAACCAGAGCAGGACAGATGCGCCTCCATATCCTGACCCCACTCAAGGAGGCGGTGCTCGCCATAATTGGAGTGGCTGTGACTGTGACCATGGCCAGCGGCAGCGCTGAAAGCATTGAACAGGATGCTTTCTACAAGATGCACTGCAGCAACTCGCCAAAGCTCCTTCAACAGCACCTTCCAAACCCGCGACCTCTACCACTTAGAAGGACAAGGGCAGCAGACGCATGGGAACATCACCACCTATAAGTTCCCCTCCAAGCCACACACCATCCTGACTTGGACCTGTATCGCCATTCCTTCACTGTCGCTGGGCCAAAATCCTGGAACTCCCTTCCTAACAGCATTGTGGGTGTACCTACACCATATGGACCGCAGCGGTTCAAGAAGGCGGCTCACCACCATCTTCTCAAGGGCAATTAGGGATGGGCACTAAATGTAGGCCTAGCCAGCGACGCCCACATCCCATCAATGAATAAAAAGAAAGGATGGTATGCTCATATCTAATCCTCCTTCTCACATCCCACTTCCCCCCTCATTCCACAATCACTTCTGACTTACAAACTTCAGATGGTGTAAGCATGCACCTCTTGCTTTCCCCGCCCCACAACCTCATCACAATTCTACCCTTGTGCCTTTCTCATTTCAGAGACCCAAGAAATCCAACCTGGCCAGGTAGTGGTGCAACAGCAAGAGAAAGAGTAGAGTGATGATGATGAAGAAGAAACATCGTCACGCGATCTGACATTTGCACCCATCAGCTCAGATATTGGCACTGCGTGGACTTTAGAGGGTAGCTTTGAGGTGGGACCTGCACATGGTGAGTCACCAGGCATGAGTGGGCTCCCACCAGGGCAGGGGGATAGGGTAGCGGAGGTGCCAGTTCCCCAGAGGGTGAGGTCGCAAACGGGTTTTGCTGTACAGGACTCAGATGAGGACTGCGATGGGGTGGCCTACAGAACAAAGCTGATGGGTATGCACAACAAAATGCTTGGTGCATTGGCAGGCCTGCCAGAAAGCCTGAATGCAATGTCAAGGAGCATGGAGGAGTCCAGCTCCAACCCTGCACAGGGCTTTGCTCAAAGCATGGGGCCCATCCTTTCCAGCAAGACAAGGGTGGCAGATCCATTAGCGCATTTGTGAACCCAACCATGATGCAGTGTCGGATGGCCAAAGTCTCAGCTGCCATTGCAGCACAAGCAGAAGCCATCCAACATCTGAGTGCTGAAATGGTAGCTCAGACTCAAGTTATGCAAGCTCAGCTTGCTGCCATGCAAGCACAGACTGCTGCCACCATGGCCGTGTTTACCAGTTTTGAAAAGGGCTTGCAGGGCATCACAGTATTTCAGCAATCTGTCCTCCAGCTGATTACTAGGATTGCTGATGTGCTGTGGAGGATGAACCTGCTGTCCACTCCCAGGATGACAGCATTCCTCCTCCAGGCACTGCAACTCCACCAGTGCCCTTGCTGTTGCCTATCAGCCAGCCAGCCCAGACTGCTGCTGCTCATGCCAAGATGGTGCAGTCCAAAGCCAGGCCTACTAGGCCCAGTGGTGCTCGAGGTTGTCCTGCAAGGCCATCTGCAGTCTCCCCCTGACATCTGAACATCAGCAACCTTCCACCAGTCATGTTGCAGCCACTGGAGTAGCCCTACGTAGGAGCACTAGCACAGGCAAAGGCACACGGAAGACAGGCACTAAGGGAATGCACAGGGGTGATTAGTTGACAGCTGAATGAAATATTTTAATGGTTGATTCATAAAATTTGTTTGGAATGTTTATTTTGTGGTGGCTTTTATTGTAGCATTGTGGCAAGAAAACGCTGTGATGTTCAGGAACAGAGGGAAGGTAGGGAGTGGAATTGGGGTTGCATTCACTGGTACCACAGTCGGATGAGTCAATCTTTGCATACGGACAGCCCGGGAAGAAAGGGGCTGTCTTGGTTGCCTCCTCCCATCCGCTACCTCCTCTTCCTCCTCCTCCTCAGCTGCTCAATATCTGCCTGGTGGCAAGGGCTGTGCTCTCATGATAAAAGAAAGAAAGACTTGCTTTTCACAACCTCAGGACATCCCAAAGTGCTTTACAATCACTGAAGTACTTTTTAAATGTATTCACTGTTGTAATGTATGACACGCAGCAGCCAATTTGTACACAGCAAACATCAATGTGAAAATGACCAGATAATCTGTTTTAGTGATGCTGATTGAGGGATAAATATTGGCCATGACACCAGGAATAACTCCCCTGCTCTTCTTTGAAATAGTATCATAGGATCTTTTGCATCCACCTCAGAGAACAGACACGGATTAACATCTCATCCAAAAGACGGCACCTTCAACAGTGCAGCACTCCCTCAATACTGCGCTGGAGTGTCAGCCTATGATTTTTGTGTTCAAAGTCTCTGGAGTGGGACTATGAATCCACAACCTTCTGACTTAGTGGCAAGAATGCTACCGACTGAGCCATGGCTGACACTTGGATTGGCAATTGTGGAGCATGCAGCAGACCATGACGAGTCTTGAGACACACTCTGGTGAGCACTGCAGGCTCCTCCAGGCAGCGGAAATGTTGTTTAAGAACACAAATGGTCTACTCTATCAGATTCCGTGTGGCAAGACCACTATTTCAAAGAGCTGAAACAATGGGTGTACCAGGGCAGTCCTGTTTGTGGATCTTGGGAAGGAGGTAGAAGCGGGCTGTGCGGGATTGAGGAACTACAAGGTTGGCGATCGTGGATGAAAGATCTCCAGAGGAGATGAGGTCAATGACAGTCTTGGAAATGATGGCTTGATGTTTAGTAGTGGGGTCATAGTCCAGGGGCAGGTAGGAGGAGGTGTCAGAGAGTTGCCGTTCAGCCTCCGAGAGGTAGAGGTCACGTCGCCAAACAACAACAGTGCCGCCCTTGTCAGCAGGTTTAATGACAATTCTCAGTTACCAACAACACCCCTCCCCTTCCCATGGCACCTTCCCGTGCAAGTGCAGGAGATGCAACACCTGCCCTTTCACCTCCTCCCTTCCCACTGTTCCGGGCCCCAAACACTCCTTCCAGGTGAAACAGCGATTTACTTCTACTTCTTGCAATTTAGTATACTGCATTCGCTGCTCACGATGCGGTCTCCTCTACATTGGGGAGACCAAACTCAGTGACTGCTTTGGGGAACACTTCCATTTAGTCTGTAAGTGTGATCCCGAGCTTCCGGCCGCCTGTCACTTCAATTCTCCGCTCCACTCTCATTCTGACCTCTCGGTCCTTGGCCTCTTACACTGTTCCAACGAAGCTCAACGTAAGCTCGAGGAACAGCACCTCATCTTTCGATTAGGCTCTCTATAGCCTCTGGACTCAACATCGAGTTCAACAATTTCAGATCATAACCTCTGACCCTAATTTCATGAGATTCACAATCATGTGCTACATGAAAATTCCTTTTAGTCACCCCAGGACAATGTTTTGCCTTATTTTAAATTGAACACAAATGAAAAGAATGATAGGTACCTTGTCATGCAATCAGCGAAACAACATGTACTTAGAATGTCCAATTGGCAGATGTACATTCCGTAGAGGTGAGTTATTCATACGAGTCAAGGAGACGTCATTTAGAACTAGCTGAAGCTTGACACGCTGTTCCATTGATCCAGCGTGAGGACAGATTCTTGTTCTCATAAAGGCCTTGCCAGCAGCTCAGTTAATTCCTCCTCCATCTGCAGTGTTTCCTCCTTCATTGAAATAACTCGTTGATCTTTACTTGTTTTGGTTGTGGCTTTTTGCAAATCCAATTCCTGAGGCGTTGCCAAGCATCGTGTGGAGGAGTCGGCGACACCGTCTGGCTGGCTGACCATCATCAGTAGTTCGATCGCATCCATTTCCTGTGTTGTGCTCCAAGCTGGGTCTTGAAAGACAGTGTATGACTGCACCTTGTATTGTTCCTCCATTTCGGTATCCCGCAGGACATCTTTTGAGATTGTCTATGGAGACAGTTTTAAGAATATGCTTGCCATTCGGCTGATTAATATGTATTTTAACTATTCTTTTGTTAATAACAGAATGTATTTGAACAGGTTTTTTCCACTTTGGTCTTAAACCAGGTTTTTGCTCGAACTTCTTTTCCTGTACCCATTCTACTGCTAGGGGTTGCCATGCTTTGTTTGTCAATTTTCTCTGCCTATTTGCCTCCCTTATCCTCTGATCAATTTGATAAATCTCCTCTGTTACTTCTTTTTAAAAATCTAACTGTCGCTGTCGGGTCAAGGAATCAGAGAGTGTAGAGGCAATAAAAGAACCATGGGTAAGCGGTGTATGCATCTCAACCCCATACATTAGATAATATGGAGTTTTAGGGGACACTGTCCCTGATGCAGATGCGGCACATTTTTAAGTGATAGCTGCACCTCCGGAATGATGGCGGTCCACTTATTTCCCCTGATTCTCAACAGCTTGACCAATAGCTTTTTTACTTCCCGATTTTTACATTCCACCAGCCCGGCTGATTATGGATGACATGGCGTGCTGTGCTCTAACCCAATCCCCCTTTGTTCGCAGTAGTCTTTGAAGACCTTGGAGACAAAGGCTCCACCTTGATCAGAGTGTAAGATTTTGGGTGCAGCAGCTACAGTAATTATGTCAGTAATAGCATTGACGAGTGCGTTTTCTGAACAGTTTTTGTGGAGACCAGCCAGCAGAAAGAAGTGCATTCATCTGCACAAACGAGAACATGTCTGTATCCCAAAGACGGGGGAAGTGGTCCAATAAAGTCAATAATGAATTTTCCCATAGGCTCATCAGCTTTCACAGGAGCCAATGGTGGTGGCTTAATTAGTGATGATTGCATGGTTAAATTGCATGGCTCACAATTTGCACATATGTTTTACAAGCCTTAAGCATGCCTGACCACCAATATAAGGGAGTCAATTTGCAGAATGTTGTTCTGGCACCACAATGTGCTTGACCTATCCCCTCGTGAGCTTCTTTTACAAGCTGTTCTCGTCTGTGTCTCGGGGGTACTTCTCGGTTTCCCCTGGGCAACTTAACTAGCACAATACCAGTAGGGGTTTCTGAGTAAAAGTACTTTGATGGATATCCTGGTGGATTCTCTTTTGTTGGGTCTATTAGCTGAATCAATTCCTCATCCTGATTAGATGCCCGTTCTGCCCTAGTGATAACACTAATATTGGCAGGCCCCTCTTGAGGGGGTGTCATGCAGACCGAACATTTTGTTTGTTCGTCTGCAAGACTGTTTCCTTTTGAGTGTACTGTCCCAGTGGTATGCCCATTTACATGAATCACCTGACAATTCTGTTTCTCCATTCTCAAACGGAGAATGTCTTCCCACAATGATTTATGTTTTATGGGTTTACCCTTATGATTGGTAAAGTTTGTTTGTTCCCAGACTACTAGATCTTGGTTATATCCTCTTTTACAATAGTCACTATCTGTACAGATTAATGTGGGTTTAATAGGGTCTGCCTTTTCTAAAGCATACCATAGTGCTGCAGCTTTAGCATATTGTGCTCTCTTATGGCCAAGGGGTATGGACAGTAATTCTTCTGGATAAAAAGAATAGGAATCTCAAAAAGTCCCTACTACTATCCCCAACCCAGCTGAGGATTGTTGGAATGTCCCTTTTTTAATTGTCATTGACGATCCATCACAAAATATTACTTGGACTTGTGGAGGTACAGGGATAGGATTATTTCCCTTAATAAAGCAATCATTTGAATTTCCTAATAAAAAGACTTGGCCATTTCCTACAGGGTTTTCTATTTTGTCAGGACCTAACCTCGGTTAGGGTTTAATATGAACTTTATAAAAAATTTCTAGACCTCAATGTTATATTGAGGGAGTTCTGATTTAAGTTCTACAAAGCCTGATCAGGGGCTTATCATCTCTAGAGACTTAAATCTGGGTCTTAGTACCACTGTCAGTAAAACACTCCTTCTATACTTAACAATCTACAAGATGGATATAGATATAGATATAAATATAAGTATAGGGTGCTGTATCAACTCCTTAACACAAATGTTGGGCACCAACTGAAGAGATACTTACTAGTCCTAGCCCCTTTAGGGCTACCCCAAGTCAGGCGTATTCCTCAGAGGTTCACTTTCAACTAAAGTTTGAGGTAGCCGAATCCTAAAGACGCTTAATTGGGTCTAAAGGTCCAGACTATCTCTCCCTAAAGGAAAGGAACAACCTGAAAATGTTACCATCCTCCAGGTAGCACTTTTAATAAGTTTAGCTAGACTGTAACGTTCTGGATATTATGAAGGTCCAGAAAACTCCCCCAGAATTCTGCAACTCCTCACCAAAGAGTGTACAGAAATTGAGTTCGCGAGTTTGATATAGAAGTCTTATGTGAGACAATTCTAAAAATATATAGATTTATTAAAGAACCGACATGTAATTTACAGTTGGTGAGTCAATCGCAACATTAACAGTTCCAAAAAGAGTAAACTTACAATCTTATTATCAGAGAACCTTACTTTCAAATCTTAACTTCGCTACAGCTTTACAGTTCTTAAAGCTTATTCAGGTTATCCACCAAAATCAAATACCTTTGATCCCTGAGGTACAAAGAGTTGGAGACTTACAGAACCGCCTCTGAAGCCAAAAATTGCTTACCCCTTTAAAGCGAGTCTGTTATCCCATTTGAGAGTTCAACATTTATACCCTTTTCCAGTGATATTTCCTTTAAGGTGTCCTGCTGATGTAAGCTAATTATCTCTAGTCATTTTTCAGCTGACCCCTTCAATTCGTACAGTCACCTCAGCTGGTAGCATTTCAGAATTATGGCCTAGAAATTCAGTGGGCTGTGCCCCCAGTTAGCGCCCAAAGAGGGCACTTAGTGGGTTTAGCGCCACTGGCCATGCCTCCAACGAAATTTAGCAGGGAGCTAATGGCGGCACTAGCCGTTAGTGCTGTACCGCCACCGATGTTGTCATCGGTGTGTGCAGCGCCCTGCTACCGCCCCGATCACGAAATTTGGTAGCGCCCCCTGCTGTAACGCCTGTCGCAATTTGCGATCGGTTCAGGGGGGCCTACCTGCGGCGGTAGAGGCGCTGAGGTGCAGGGCGGCCAATTTTTTTGCTGGCCGCCTACCAGCACCTCTTCGCGCAGCCGTCCCTGGCCTCCTGAGACCCCCCCCGCGTTGTGCCGGCTGTCTCCCAAGAGCCCGGCACTTCTCCTCGGTGCCGGGCTCTTTTGCCGGCACTCGCGATCTTAGATCGTGCTGCAGCAGGCCCCTCCCCTTTAAGAAGGGGAGGAAGGCCTGCAGTACCACAGCGTGCCATGCCGCAGCGTGTGGCGTTGTGGCATGTTGCGCTGCGAACTTCAGTTGCAGCGCCCCAAGACGGATGCGGGGCGCCTCGAGTAGCACCGCTCTTCCGTTTGGGGCACTCAAACTTAATTTCTGGTGGGCGCTCTCAACTCCTTCTGGGGCGGTACTTCCGGCGCCCCAGCGAGAATGGCGCCTTCTAGGCCTATGTCTCTTCTCTAGGTGTTCTAAGTTTACCATAAAAACGGTGTAATGGCAGGTGTGTTTTACTTGATGTCATTTTTACAAAGGCCGATGTTTCTTACTTTTACGTGCTTCTTTACGAAGGGTAAATTAGAACGCTTTGTCCAGGGTGAACCATTGTCTTGTTCCCAAAGGTCAGCCTGTCGGGAGCCTTTAACCTTCTGTTTCAATAAGGTTATTGATTCAGTGTCAACAACTATCTTATCTCTATAGCCAGAATGCTTTCACAGCTTTTTCATAGTTAGGTTTCTAGATTTCCAAACCCAGTTTGTCAAGTTTTAATAAGGGCAGCATTCTTTCAAAGATAGTGGCCCAGTAATTCGGGTCGGGGGCTTCCCGCGGGTGTAAGCCCCCGACCTGCACTTACCTTGCGCGCCGGCAGTTGAGCTGCAGGGCCCCGTGGCATTCCGCTCCGGTGCCTGGCCCAGCTGCCGGCGCGCTGTGTTTGCGTGTCCCAGTGACGTAGTTAGTGCGATGCATCCCCTGGGATCACGTGAGCCATGGGCAGCCAATCGGAGAAGGGAAAAGCCCATTCATAAGATTGACAGGTAGACCTGTCAAAACTTCTAAATACTACGGGCCCAAAATAGCAGTAAACCTTAAAATATATTTTTTTAAATCACACTTTTTAAATAAACTATAAATTACATTAAATTACTATTTTAAAGAATAATTTAAATTTTTGAAAAAAATAATTTTATATTATAACGGGGCTAAAAATAAACTTACCTTGCTTTAAAGTATTTAAAAATGATAAACCTGTGGAAAAAAGTTTTAATTTTAATTAATTGACCACTTACCTTGCAAAAAGCAGGCCTTACGCCTGCTTTTTAAATGTGTAAACCCTGCAGGCTTACCCTCCCGGGAAAACCTGTAAAAAAAAACTAAGTTCAAAGCACACGTGCAGCCTCCCCTGCGCGCGCGTTCAACCTCTGAACCTCTTCGTTCAGAGGATCGGAAGTGCCGGTTTCCCACGCATGCGCAGTGCATGCAGGAAACCGGCAATTCCATTCGGCCTATGGGTGAGTACCCCGTGCGTACTCACCTGGGGAGAGCCGAATTTCTGGGCCAGTGTATTTTTTTGAATCAGTTATATGGCTTATTCCTTCACAAAGGAACTAAGTTGGGTAAATGGATTTAATATACAGATCAGCCATGATAAAATTGAATGGCGGTACAGGTTCAAGGGGGTGAATTGGTTAGCTGTGGTGTGTACAACTATTTAACATCACTGTTAGAAGGCAAACAATCCCACCGCCCCCACAACCTGTTCTCATGGTCGTAACTACATGGCAATCTGTTATTGCATTCTAGTGCATTAAGTCCTTGTAACCTAAATGAAGCCCAAGGGTTTGCCAAACACTGTTTCACCAAGATGAGGCCCCTTTAACTGGGTGGGTGATATGGTGACATCACAGGGCAAGTGTCACCCTCACAATGCGCATCACAGTGAGATCAGACATCGCAATAGATTTGTAAACTAGGTATACTTGAGACAGGAAGCTGCACAACCAGTTTAAGTGAAGGACTTGGAGCGTCACTGACTGACTAAGTGGCTGATCTGTCTAGAAGTGAATGTGGTCAGGTAGCAAATCTGCACAGGTTCATATTGTGAAGGGAATGAGAACAATGCAAATGTCATCAACCACAAGGTTAGATGGAAGGTTGCGGACATTTAGGGGGAAAAATTGTATTGGTTTGCACCTCTCGTTAGCGCCCCTGGGGAGCGCTAATGGGGCGCAAATCCCCTAATGCCCGGGCGTGACGCCACTAACGCCTCCCGCGAAAGTCAGCGGGAGGTTAGTGGCGGCAGTAGCCGGTTGCGCCCCACAGCGCTGCGCCGCCAGCGATGATGTCATCACCGGGCGACATGACCCTTAGCACCCCACCGCGGCCACTTACTGCCCCGCTTCAGAAATTCGGCTGCGCCCTGCAAAGCTTCTGTGGGTGAAGTCAGCAGCAGCCTCGCAGGTCGCAATGACCTCCGCTCACGAGGTGGTAATTAAAGGGGAAGCCCAGCTGCGCCCCACACCGCCATTTCATTGTTTTGGTCGACCTCCAGGTTGGCCCCTCGTGGCGGCCCTTGTTGTGGGCTGTAGCCGTCATCGCACTGCCCGACACCGCATCTCAGTGCCAGGCTGCGGCCAAGGCCCCATGCCGCACTGGTGGGCTAGTGGAGGCCGTCAAACAGCCTGCAGAGTGCGCAGTGTCCCTCCCCTTTAACAGAAGGGGAGGAGCGATGAAACGCGTCAGTGCTACATGGAGTAGCCGCGTAGTGCTCCAGCGCTGCCACGCTTTGCGCCCCAGACATTGCCCCGAGAGGAAGTGGAGCACCCAAAATAGTGCTCTGCTCCCTTGCCGGGGCGGTATGCCCAATTTAGCGGCTGGGGTGGTACTCCCGCGCTGGGCGCTAAATGGCTGGCGCTAATTTGGTTACTGCCCCCAAATGGGGCGCAACCTTATTTCTCCCCCTTAAAGTTTTGTCTCAACATGGTTATCTTGTATCATAATTTGTGAAAGTCATAACAAGCAATGTGAACAGTTTAACAGACCTAGTAATATTGATGCACAATAGTGTGGAATAGTTTAATTTGATGTCATTACTATTGTTTTGACCATAGGTAGTCTGGGGCCTGGAGCCTGCAGCCTGGTTACTAATGTTCACTGAACATCACTCTCAGGTCCCTCTCTTTTGTCCTTTACTGACTAGCTGCTGCCAGTCTTTGAGTTTGGTGCTCACTCCCTGTTCTGTAAATGTTGACAACAACTGAACATCATTACTAGATCTCCCATGGCATTGCTCTGGATAGTCTGGAGGGTGGACAAAGGTTATAAATATTTGCTGGGTCCCACTCTAAAGTCCCAGGTTGATATTAACCCTCTGTACCCTGAAGGTACATAATAGAGCTTCATGGAACTGGTACATCTCCCATGGCCTTTCTCTCGGGCAAGAATTTATTGGAAAGCCTCAGCTCCAACAATACATATAGCCCAGCAGGAATTGGATTCAGCTCCATCTAAGGCCCCCACCAGCACCATCCGGCACCCCTGCCTCACTGGCACCAACCCAGCATCAGTGGGTCTTGATCAATGGTAACCGGCATCACCAATGACCTGGAACGCCCAGCTCTACAGCGCTCCAAACCAAAGAAACACAATCGTAGATTCAGAAGGACATTGGAGCATTTCAATCATATTCCACCAAGAAAAGGCGGCATGGAGAAGCAAACAATCCCATCATTACCCATCACCCATGCTCCCTGTTCTCTGGGTCGTAACCACATGCAAACCTGTTATTGCATTCTACAGCATTAAGTCATTGTAACCGAAATGAATCCCAAGTGTGTATGCCAAACACAGTTTCAACAAGATGAGGCCCTTTAACTGGAAAGGTCAAACCGTGACATCACAGGGCAAGCCTCACCCTCACACTGTACCTCACAATGAGATCAGACATCACAGTAGGTTTGTAAACTGGATATATTTGAGGCAGGAGGCTGCACAACCAGTTTAAGTGAAAGAAGGGGAACTTCATTGACTGTGACTAACTGGCTGATCTATCTAGGAGTGGATGTGCTCGGATAGAAGATCTGAACAGCTTCACTCTGTGAAGAGAGCAGGAATATTGGAAATATTGCTAGCCAGCTGACACTCGGAAGGTTTTTGCTATAGAAGGTTTGTTCAGACCTGTAGGTCCAGCTTGTAACATTCCCTACGGAAGTCGCAGTGAGTAACAGTAAAATCCTCAGTAGTGACCGAGCAGATATAAAGGCTTAAATCCTGGAAACTGCAACCAGTCTGTATAAAACGTGTAGGTTTTCCTGGTTGTTCTGATCAGCTTGTCCTGGACCCTGGGATAGTCTGTGGGAAAGCTCATCTTGATCCAACAATTGAAACAGTCGGTGGAATCAGCCTGAACCGACAAAGTGAACAGTCTAGAGCCTCCCTATTTAAATTGTTGGTTGGTGTTGACCAATGTCCCACTCAGAGTGCAGTTTTGGGACCGAATGAAGGGGACTAAATAAGGGGAGAGACTGAGAGGGAGAGAGAGAGAGAACAACTGAATAATCAGCTACTCAAGACATAACTCTTCTTCTTAGGCACTCCCTCGGAACCGAGGATGACTTGCGTCCACATTAAAAATTAATTCTCAGGTGACTGATGAGTCCAATGCGGGACCTACAGTCTCTGTCACAGGTGGGGCAGACGGTGGTTGAAGGGGCGGGTGGGTGGGTTGCTTGGGTTGACGTGTGCTCCTTCTGCCGTTTGCACTTGGCTTCCGCTTGCTCCCGGCGAAGAGACTCGAGGTGTTCGGCGCCTTCCCGGATGCTTCTCCTCCACTTTGTGCGGCCTTGGGCCAGGGATTCCCAGGTGTCAGTGGGGATGTTGCACTTTTTCAAGTAGGCTTTGAGGGTGTCCTTGAAGCATTTCCTCTGCCCACCTGGGGCTCTCCTGCCGTGTCGGAGCTCCTAGTAGAGCGTTTGTTTTGGGAGTCTCGTATCGGGCACATGGACGATGTGGCCCATCCATCGGAGCTGATCAAGCATAGTCAAAGCTTCGATGCTGGGGATGTTGGCCTGAGTGAGAACACTGACGTTGGTGCGCCTATCCTGCCAATGGATTTGCAGGATCTTGCGGAGGCAGTGTTGGTGGTACCTCTCCAGTGCTCTCAAGACATACCATCTGGTATCTAAAGGCATGGTCTCCAGTCCCACCATCCCTTCCATTTCAAATAACCACATTGCATCCAATCCCATCATCATTTTAACAACATCAATCATATCCCCTCTCAGCGGGTGCTTCACAAAAATAAATAACCCCAACTCTCACAGCTGATCCGCAGAACTAAGACCTTGAAGATTTGGTATCATCTTGTTACCCCTTCTGCATCCTCGCCAATGCCTCAATATCCTTCAGCAAGTGTAGTGTCCAAATCTGTTTGCAATACTGCTAGTGCGGATGTACCAAAGCTTTATGTAGCCTAAGTACAGCATTCATTATTTATCCTCAGTGGTCCTACCAATACAACAACAACTTGCATTTGTCTTTAATGTAGTAAAACATCCCAAGGTGCTTCAAACAAAATTTGACACCGAGCCACAAAAGGAGGTAATGGGCCAGATTCTCCTGTCAAAATAACGGTGAGGCTAATGGCACTAAAATATGTAAAAACCTAAACAGGCAAGGGTAAATCTAACTAACAGCAGATGCCATTAGATGCCCTACTACTGAAAATGATGGCACAATATATAATATAGACAGAGTCCTATGTCTATGTGCCAAGAATGAGTTTGAAATGCAATCGAAGACTTGCATGTTTATTAAGGGTTAAATGATATATCCCTGCATCCAACACTGTTGGACATCGTGGAGAGTTAAAAGATTAACAGTCAAACTTCTTCGTGGAGCAATAGACTTTCCAATTTAAACAGGATGGGTTTGAACTGTTGTGAGAGGCAAGCATAGCTTGTCTTCTGATATGTAAAGTGCTTGTGCAAATAAATACATGACAGTAATGACATCAGCCATGAGGGATTAAAGTTTAACTTTAGGGGCTAGGGCAATAAACATTGGTAGAGGTATCTATTAGCTATTGTATAGAAAGATGACACTTGATAAAACCTATTCTTCAAAGATGTGAAGTTCCAGTTGTAAATTGTGTGAAAGTCTCTAGTTCCGGACATGAGACTGTCACACAAATGATTGGCATTTTTGAATTTCTGACCAATGTCCAGAATTTGAGGTGATTCTGATTGTTTAATCATCTTGCTGGTACTGGAATGTATGACCAGGGGAAAAGGGTAATGTTACTGCTGTGTGTATGATAATGATCTGAAGACATCATGTAGTTAGATTGTACTACAGAATTGTTTCACAGAGTGTTTAAAGTTATTAGTGGTGTAGTTAATGATTTCTGTTGTTTTTACCTGATTTTTCATTCCTAGGGATGGATAAACATTTGCTAACATTTCTGTGCCTTAAAAGAGAAGCTGAAATTTATTTCAGAATTTAATTATATCAGGATCTTTTTACAAGTGTTAAAGGCACAAAGGCTGCAAAAGTAACAGAGCTTGGTCCTTTTTTATTTGGCAAAAGTTATTAAATTTACTTGAAAGCTGCAAAAAGCTGACATTAATTGATAATGTCTGGGTTTGTCTTCTTTTGAAACACAAAAAAAAGTTAACACTTTCCACAAGCAGCTGTGTGGGGTTTTTTTGCTTTCTAGTATCAGAGTAACTGCTTTTAATTCACTAAGCAAAAACTTTTGCATTGCTGAATGTAAATACTTTGGGCATTATAAAATTTTTAGTTTCTTAATTTGAGTGGATGTTTCCTCACAGTGACAGAAGGGAATCAGAAATTGAAACATTAACCCATTGGGCTCACAAGAAAAGCCACGATGGATTTTGTTTTTTTTCTTCTTTTAAGCAGAGGACGATATGAGTGTTGATGATGCAAGAGTACCAAGAATGGTTCTTTGACATAAAATGACTTCAAGGAGTTATGGAGCAACCTTTGCTGGAAAAGTACAGTAGGAGCTCCAGTCATGTTTAGAATTTAAGTTCTTAGCTGCAGACATGGATGGATCTTGAATTGGACTTTAAGGCCTAGAAATTGAGTTTTGGCGCAGCCAGGGCTTTAGCGCCGGAAGTTAGTGCCGGAGCTAAGTCGCGCTGGTCGGGCCCAAAATTCAATAGTTCTGCGCCCAAACGGCTGCCGGCGCTGCTGAGAGGTGTTTGCGCCTGAAAACTGGCGCTACGCGCTGAATTTCGGCGCTATTCCGGCGCTGCGGCGCCCGCTGCGGTGCGGCAGGTTCGGGAAGTGCAGGCCTCCTCCTTCCCTTAAGGAGGAGCTGCCTGCACCCGGCCGCGGCCCGCGAAAATCGTTTTAAAAATGAGCCCGGCACCTCGGACAAGTGCCGGGCTTGCTTCTGTTCCGGCGGGGGGGGGGGGGGGAAGTCCGGCGAGTGAGCTGCGGCCAGGCGGGCGGCGGGAAAGCGGCCGGCCGCCGCGGGGCCTTTAATGCGCCGGCGCAAACTTGTGCAAGGCACCTCTGCCAGAACGTTGCTTGCGGCTGCCACGGGCGAGGCGGCCGCAAGTCAATTTCCCAGTTCGGGCGGGTTACCATGGCAACCGGGACGCTGCGCACACCGATGACGTCATCGGTGCCGGCGCAGCGCTACCGGTCTACCGCGGCGGAAGGGCCCCAGGCAATTTAGGCACCGGCGCCAATTGCAGCGCTAGGCCCTCTAGCGCCGCAAAATCGGCGCTAAAGGCACTGAATTTCTAGGCCTAAGACTTTGCCTTTCACATGCTCTGATTTAACATATTTGGAGTTGTTTGTTATCTTCCAACAAAGATTGCTCGAGGGGGAATATGGAAGATTTACATCCAAACGTTAACTGTAAGTACTTTTGTCTCCTTTGTAAAACCACCAAGCCTGGGCATAATTTGTGGATGAAGTTGAAATTGATTAGATAAATTGATATGAGTTAATGTTCAAGCGCTCAGGAAGGGAAAGGTATCTGCAGCTTAAGGGGATAATCAAATTTTATTTTTGAAAATGTCCAGTCTAAGTGGTTTCTGTCCAAAACTGTGTATTAAGGAAGATATTTTGGGGGAGAAACTGTGGTGTTAAAGGTAACTAACATGCCTCCTTTTGCAGAGTGAATTGCTCTCAGGATTGGGATAATTTTGAAATGATACAATGGACTCAGGCACAACATTTTGAGAAATAAACCCTACTCGCTCAGCAGAAACTTGGCAGGGGGCAGTTAACTTCGTCCTGGCTCTTACCAGTCTGAAAGCCGCCATGAATGCAACATCTATATTTTAACCTGCTCTCCTGAGCAGCCAGCAAGGATGTGCACCCAGAGCCAACAAGGTCCTTCTTTACATATGTATGTTGCGGCCCGATGACATCATTGAGACATGATTGTAATTTTAACTCAAGCCTGAGCAGGGAATCCACTTGGAGTTAAAATCGGGGCCAAGAGATCCAATTAGCAGGTAAGTGGAATGACGAAAAATGTGTTGATAACTTGGATTGATTTGGGAACTTTGTTAAATGGTAATGATCATATTGTATTGGATGGTAAAGTTCCTCCAGGGCTATTGAATGAGATGAAATGGTGATATATGTAAAAATGGATCAGAGGATGTGATTTAGGATATAAGATTGGAAAATTACACCACCAAATGGGAATTTTTCTAAAATCATTTTCCTAGATGATTATTGGTGAATTTCAGGAACCTGAAAAAGGGGTTAGGAAAGGATGTATGAGTGCATCCCTCAATAACATAAATCATCTCAGCCTGATACCTGAAAAGATTTCAAATTGTTATCGATGTACATTATATTGCTTGTCATGAAAGTGTAGGTGAGAATCATTAATTGATAGTTTCTCTTGGAGATGTTTGTGTTTTTTCCTATACTGAACAATGAGAAAAATGTATTTTATAGTCTGGCCACTACCCAAGATTGATACCATGCAGGGAGAGATGAGAAAAGACTCCAATCTTTTGATAAGATAACTTAAAAGTCAAGGAATGGCTTGTATCTGATGTCAAGTGTGGTATGATATTGGATACCAGAGTGTGTGCCAATGTGATATGTTGCACATGAGGCAACTAGCATGAGGAAATGCATGGTGAAGATGCACTGAAAACTGGGTCTCAGACATGCTCAGTTACTTGACAACAGCACAACATGAAATGGTTAATGTGGCTTGAGTGTGAGAACTTCTAATCAAGGCACTGAGATATACTCCATGGCGAAACTGACTTTTTAATGAAGTTAAATGCACTGGAACCTATCAGAGGGATTGAAATTAAAGCGAAGAGAGGCATAGGATTTGGAGTTCTAAGATTCAGGGTTGAATTCCTTTGAGTTAAAAATTAAATTGAAATAACTGAAAGATATTGGGAAATTATACTTCGTAAGAATATCCAAAAGATGGATAATGGTAAAAGGAAAGGTAAAGAATCTTTTAAGTCCATGATTTCTAAATATTGTGGTACACTGTAGCATTCTGTACAATGTATTATGATTTTCTTGTACTATGATTTTCTTTGTCTGTATCATGATGTGTAATATTAACCAAGTGAACCTTACGCTAGACGAGCTAATGGATTGAGATGGCGATGTGATGCTAATGAGAATGAACCCTTAGGTAAACCCAAAAGAGGTCACCAGGGGCTGATTAAGACTGAGAAGTAGTAAAGGTAACAATTATCTTGGATTACTTTTGTAGTTTAAAAACTACATTAAATGACTGACAGTGTATATGTGTAGGGGGTTTCTCTTGCTCGTTCTGGTCTCCTGCCAGGCTTTGTGCAATAATTACCCTTGAGTGGTTCGACCCACTCTCCCCTACGGTTCTAGACCTTGGACTTAGATGCAGGGAACTGTAGTGCAGAGAAAGAACTCAATAGACCAGGTTGAATAGCACGAAATGGATGCTTTTATTTTTAAACAGTTTGAAGCATTACAAAATACATGTCATAGGCACAGATTAAAGTAACTACAATCATGCACAAATTTATGAACTTGACTCTATGGAAATGGGGAACACACGGCACGTCGTAAAAGGGGAAACACATTACGATTTAACCTTACTCCCTCCCCTAAATACCTAAACTAAGTTTCGATTTGAGGAACTCGGGATCATGCTCACCACTATCAGAATCGCAAAAAGGGGTTCGCAATCTTTTAGCACAGCTTTCCGTCGTCACGTGGACCTGGAAACTTCTGGCGCAGCTTGTTTTTCTCTCAGGCGATGGGGCAGTAGACACAGCCTCGATGAGCGCTCGTTAAGGTTGAGATCCACTATTGTGGATTTGGGTTCATGGAAGAGAACAACACCTCGATGGGATGTTGAGGCACGGAAGTGCTAGGCCCGGAGTGTCCTTTTCTCCGGCCTGGATCGTCGTTTTCCCGAGGGTGTCTTCTCCTTCGGCCTGGGTCGTCGATGATCTCCCGACAACAGCACCCGGGCCACCCTCGTCGTCTTCCCGTCGTGGCCGAGCCTTGTCTGGCTGAACACCGACCACGTTGTCTTTTCACCGAAATTGTCCGTCCAAAGCGTCTTTAAAAAGAAGAAGCGTCTTGATCGATTCCAAAGCTACCGAGGTAGAAGAGGCGCTGATGGACTTTTCAAAATCCATATTTATACCCTTTTGGGACAGTCTTATTTCCCGCCAAATCATAGTCCTGTCTTTGTATTAATTTTGGCGGGCAGAAATCTCTGCAGGGGCGCTTTGTCTTGTAACGGGAGCCGGTGATAACTTAACTGGCCTTCCTGGCCGATAATGTCTTTTAATGTCTTTTACATTGTCACCGTGACTCGGTTCGCATATTGATCGGTCTGGAGATTTCCCTTGATGGCTGTTAAATGATTTCTCCTTTGTACATTAAATGGGTATAAGTGTTCATGCACTGTCCGCCCATATCTTGATGGGCCCCATCCTGTACTTAGAATCCATTGAATATGTATGCTGTTTCCCTGAGTTTCGGTTTCCCGATACTGGCTTTCGCGGGCTTACTGTTTTCAATCCACAAGCCTGTCTGGCTTGCAGTAACAGAAATCAAATGGTCCAGAAACTGATCATGAGGCCCGGCAGCCATTTTGTATGCCCTTTTATCAAAGGTTTTTCTGTGCAAGCTTACTTTGGTCAATAAACTGTCTTATTTTATCCTGTTTTCTTGCGTGATTATTGCTGAAAATTTTGAATCTTACAGGCCCCCCTGTGATACTGATAGCTTGCTAGAGGTATCAATGATCCTTGGTGAGCAAATTTTCCCTGATTCCCCACATCCAAACATTCCTGGCACTTAACTATCTATGACCCTCACGACACATGCAGTTCCCATTTCCGAAAAAAACGAAAATTACTTTGTGCACATTTGGACAATCATAGGCAGCACTTCTTAAACTATAACACATTCATCTGTCAGATGTGCAGGGGTTGATACCCTCTTGCACCACCTGCATACACCTTTTATTAATCCAAAAACTTAAGAACGACTAATAACATAACAATATTCATATGCTTAAAACAAAAACACGCAAATGGCCAAAATCTAAAAATGGAGGGACGCCGAACCTTCAATACTAGCAACTTAAAGTGGGGTGTCTTCTTCCCCCATTCGCACATAGCGTTCTCTCCATTCTCCTGTGTTCTCGTGCCTCTGGAGGCGTTTGCCTCTTTTGCAATGCACGAATAGCAAAAATATCACGATTAAAACCTGACACACTACTAGGATGTGGGATGCTATTCTAATCCAGGCCGGGACCTCTATGTTAGTGAACAAGTCCCACCATGGTGGGATGACTATGTCCAATATGTCTTTTCCTATCACTAAAGTCTTCTGCTCCAGTGTGTAAAAATGTTTCTGTGAAACTATAACGGCTTTTAAAATCTTGGTGAGGTGTTCGGGAAGAGGGTGAATGAAATAACCAAAATGCGCGACGAATCATTGCAAGTCCGTGAAATTCTCTTTGACAGTGAGGTGAACGGTGGAGGGTGCAGGAATGGGGACAATTCGTTGTTGTGCCACTTGAACCTCGGCCCTGGGTTTGAAACAGAAACTGCTATCACTGATCAAATACCACTCGTGTTGTCCGTAGCGGTAGTGAGGCGCTGCAGTGGTGACGCAGTATGTCCCACCCCCGATATATGCTACCTGTGGGGGCACATGGTCCTCTGCCATTGCCTCCATGGTGCAATTTATCGGCTTCGTGCCAGCGGTTCTGAACCCGCACTGTGGTTTCAAAAAGGCATTCAAGTGCTGGGGACACAGGATGATGTGTGCTCCCCGGCTCCGACACCCCGAGAGGTCGGTGCCTGTCATCGTACGCTCCCATCTGATGACGTAAGGCGGGACCACTGCGTAACGAATGTGTGCGCCCCCCTGAATGACTCCAATGTTCTCCACCCTGTATACCGGGGCGGGCTTTGCTGCGGGACCCAACACCGGCATTCTTACCACTATTCCCATGATAGTATGATTTGAACGTCCACAGTCCACTGGGACTGGGTATGCTTCTGCAGCTAGTCTGAGCTGGCACGGGCTTAATGCATTCTCAAAAGGGTGGAGCGCTTGCAAGTGCTTGTTGCTGATCCAGGACGGGACCAAACCCTGTTTTAAATCCTCAAGATTACTGCGGCCCTCGCCCAGTAACCACGCCCCGTATAGCACACAGGCCTCGTTTTGCGCAGCTTGATCGGACGCATTCCGATCCTCCTTAATGAGCGCATTTACCGTTCTCGCGTGTTTCTCCAGCTCAGCTATTATTTCCTTAAAGTGTAGTGTCATGGCCTGGTCCTCATGTAACTCAGAACCCACTACCTTATTTTCGTCTGTCAGTATGTTCCTTAACTGGGCTTTTAAACCGTTGATCTGTGTCTGCAGCTCCACGTTATCTAGAGCGTTGACGACAGATGTCCCGGTATTAAAAGCAGTGAATATGTCATTTACTGTACCCCTTCTTTGCCTCCCGACTCGATCCAAAACTTCTGGTGGTGTGGTGTATAATTTGTCTTTGTCGATGTCGGCAAAGTCAAACTCGTAAAACTGTCTAAACATTCGGGTTAACAGGACCTGGTATAATTGTTCCGTTTCTTTGGGACACCACTCCGGCAATCGTACCTCAGTGAGGTTTAAAATCACTGAGGCCACCGCGTAGTGTACCCCTTGGTACAGCACCTGACCGGTGGGTACCAATACTAAACCGTTCCCGGGCCCCTTGGTGGTGGTTGGGCACCATTCTTTCTGGGCTTTTGCTACCGGAACCGTGGGCAGGGGCTTGCGTGGGCGGGTGATGAGTTCAGTGGCGTTTACCGGAATAGGGGAGTATGGGGCTCCGCACGCTCGAGTGCTGACATCCCATCTCATCCCCTTTCCTTCATCCTGCCACTGCCTCTGGAAGAAGATGGATACGCCCTTGGGGCAAACGCGTTTGAACCCCACATACAGACATATATTCCTTCATCTGGTTCCCACCATTTGTCCCAACACACACGTAATTGTCCGTGAGTCCCCGTAATAGTCCAATGGGTATTATTACCCAGTCGCTCCCACTCGACCGTAGAGTTCTTCATGTCCTTTCCCAGCTTTCGCAGCCACCACCATCGCCTTAGTGGTACGTTCCCATTACACACCAGACAGATCCTCTTTCCCACGGTAACGCTGACTCTGGGTGCAAGGATCCTCACCCGAGGGCACGTTAACGAAGTCTCTTGGTAGGCAAAACCGGAATTGCTGGAGTATTCCGTCGAATTCGTCCCCAGCCAACCTGGCCATCTCCCCTGGTGGAAGTAGGTGACGGTTTCCTCAACCTCTCGCTCCCCTGTCCCATCCGTTGCGATGGGGGCCGTGTCCCCGGAACACCCGAAGATGATGACGTCCTTGGTGCGGCCTCGGTAGGCCCACCCGCACCCGATCGCCACGAACACGATGAGAATCTTTTTCATCATATCCCAGGTTTCTGTAACCAATAAAATGATGTAGCCGGGCTCCCAATAGGTGCTGGCCTAATTAAATGGACGCGCGGGTTCCTGGACCCCGCTCCCAAACAAGCACACTTCAAAATTGTACTCTTAACATTTCTTAACACCGTAAACTTTATATTCCTTAAACTATCATCATAATTACCTAACTTAACTTATGTACAGCGCCGCCCTCCGCCGGGCGGCCTACTGAATTCCTGTGAGGGCTGCAGCGTGCCACACCCTGCGGTGGGGCTGCACTGGCCTTCGGCTTTGATCCCCCGCAGCTTGTCGCTGTTAAACGGGAACCATGCCTTTCTGGGGCTGCTCTAAACCGAGGTTGGGAAAAATGGGGAGAATCTGGCCAAAACTTTCTGGGCTGGGGCGCTCGAGTCGACCTACGAGGGGCTGCTTTGGGCGAGGCTCCCGGGGCTGATGGACTGGGGGTTGGGACTGTCACCGTCACAACCTGTGGTTCCACCACAGCTGCCGGCTCCAGCTCCCCTCCCTCAGGCTCTGCCCCACCGGGGCCGGGATTTGTGGCTTCCGACTCCACCTCACCTGTCCCTACAGGTAGTGAGTCTCCACCCCCATTCCCTACCTCCCCCAAGCTTGAGTCGAGGGCGGGATCGTCGTCCTCTGACTCATCCTCCTCCGTGATTGGGTCTAAGGCGAGGTCGAGCTGTTCGGGCTCTTCCTCGTCCGAATCCCAAATTAGAGGGGAGACCTCCCACTCCGATGGGGTGGCCCCTCCCTTCACGCAGGCTACTTTTCCAGCCTGTGTGGTCTGTGACTCTGTTACAGGCTGAGGATTTTTGTTCTCAGACCTGATCCCTTTTGTTGGCCCTTGTGCACCCGATTTAAACAGTTTACACTGGTTAATGTGAAACCATTTGGTACGTCGGGGCACCTTCACTGCATAAACCATGGGGCTGGCCTTGTCTACAATGCTGTAAGGCCCCATGTACAGTGGTTCAAAACTCCCTACCCTGGCGCAATTTCGGACCATGACCTGGTCTCCGACTACCCACTCTTGTTGCTTACGAGGTTCCAGTAACAGTCGATTTCCCTGGTGCTGTCTTCCCATGTTCCCAGCCGCCTGCACATAAGTCTGTTTCAGGCGCTCCAAAAGGGTTTGGACGAATTTGTCTCGCTTCACCTCTCGGAGCTGGCCCTCAGTGAGCACCGGGGCTAGTACATGGGTGGGTGTTCGCATGATCCTTCCAGTCATTAATTCGTGCGGGGAATACCCCGTACTTTTGGACTGGCTGGCTCGGATCCCCATGAGGACTAAAGGCAGGACCTCCGCCCATTTCTGGGGCGAGCCCATTGTCTCTTTCCTTAGCTTTTCCTTGAGGGTCCGATTCATGCGTTCAATAATTCCGGATGACTGGGGATTGTATGCTACGTGCCACTTCCCCTCAATGCCCAAGAGCATGAGGGCGTTCTGGATTACTTGACCGGTGAACTGACTCCCTTGGTCGGACTCTACAAAACGGGGGAGTCCCCACCGTGAGAACACTTCCCGAATCAAGATCTTAGCAGTGCCCAGTGCCGTAGCTGTTCTGCATGGGAAAGCTTCTACCCATTTGGTGAACACATCTACCAGGACAAGGCAGTACTTATATCCTCCCTGGGCGGCGGGCAGGGGCCCTATGTAGTCGACCTGAATCGACTGCCATGGTCCCTCTACCCTCCTGATGTGCCCCATGGGCACCTTCCTTTTGTGGGGGTCTGGGTTGTTTGCAGCGCACACAAGACAGCTTGTGCAGAATTCGCGGACATCGTCCCGAAGTCCCGGCCACCATCCCGCCTGCTCTACCCGCTGCCAGGTAACCTCAGGCCCGGGGTGTCCTGCCCCTGGACCCTCGTGGGCCAGTTGCAGGAATTCCCTCCGGTGCTGCTGCGGCACAACCCACTGCTCCTCTCGGAACAGCACGCCTTCTTTGACTGAGAGGGCTGCCGTACTGTACGGACCCTCTACCTGCTTGCCTTCTGTGATGGCTTTTAGGACTGTTTTTAGGGCGGGATCCAGGGTTTGGACGGTCTTTAGGTCTGGGGGCGGTGCCACCCCTGTGTTCCCTGGAATTCCCTCCCTGCCTTGGATCGCCGCCACGGGTCCGGGTCCATAGGGGTCCCAGAGAATGCCGTTGCGGGCACCCTCCCTGGCTAGCGCATCCGCCTGCTGGTTGCCCTGACTGCGGGGTTCTGTGGTGGAATGAGCCTTCACCTTATGGATGAACACCTCCCCTTCCTCTCCCACAGCTGCCAGGATCTTTTCCAGCAAGGGCTTAACTGTTAAAGGCCATCCGTCCACGGAGGTATATCCGCGGCGGGAACAGATGGCGAGGTACTCCGTACACGAATTGCATGTGAACATGCTGTCTGAGCAAATCGTGTATGGGGTTGGGAAAATCTCGGGGTGGGTAACGACGTACGCCACCGCGGACAGTTCAGCCTGCTGTGTGCTCATAGTGCTGGGGAGCTTAATTGCCAGGGCAATGTTTGCCGCAGGGTCATAAACTCCACACCCTGTGAGTCGTTCACCAGCAGATACAGTGCTAGAACCATCTACGTAGATTTCACGGCCTGTGGGGTGTATCCCGGCCCGTAAACCTATGTTGACCTCCCATACCCCTTCTACGGAACACCGATGGGCTGTTCCGGGATATACCATGTTGGCTGCGAGCTTTGGCTCGCAGAGGCCTTTAACTTTGAGATCCATCTGGGAAAGGAGGAGGGTCCAGCGCGCAATCCGAGCGCTGCTTACGGTCCCATCCTTAATCCTTCCATCCAGAAGCATCTTTGTGGGGGTGTGATGGGTGAGGAGCGTGATGGGAGAGGTTCCTGTGAAGATCGCCGATCTGTTCACAGCCCAATGCGTGGCCAGGAGATGCCGTTCGCAATTGGAGAAACTCCTCTCTACATCCGTGAACACCCTGGAGGAATAAACTACCGGTCTCAGCTTGCCGTGCCGCTCCTGGAGCAACACGGCGCTCAGGCTGTCCCCACTAGCGGCTACCTCCAGGAAGAACTCCTCTCCCCCATCTATGGCCCCGAGGGCTGGCGCGGTCTGCAGATCTCTTTTCAACTTCTCGAATGCTGCCTGGCACCCCTCATCCCAAGACCACTCGACTCCCTTGTGTAAGAGTCGGAGTAGCGGGGCTGCTGTGGCAGCATAGTCCTCGATGAAATCTCTGCAGTACCCGGTCAGTCCCAAAAAGGACCTTACACACATTACTGTGTTGGGGATCGGCAGATCTTGTACTGATTCCCTTCTGGCCTTATCTATGGCTCTTTCTCCAGCGCGGATGGCCAGACCCAGGAATTTGACATCCTGCTGGCCGATCTGTGCTTTCTTTGGGTTTACTTTGAAACCCTTTCTTTCTAACAGTTCCAATAATTCGGCTAATAGTGGGCCGTGCTCCTCCCTTGTGTCCGTGAACAGGAGTAGGTCGTCCACATACTGTACTATCTGGTTGGGCTGGCTAAACTCTTTTAAACTCCCCGCCATGCATTGATGGAAAATGCTGGGGCTGTTGTAAAAACCCTGTGGCAAGCAGTTCCAAGTGTACTGTTGCCCTTTGAAAGTAAAGGCAAACTTGTACTGATCCTCCCGCCGCAGCGGAATGGATCAGAAACCATTCGAGATGTCCAGCACCGTGAACGTGGTCACTGATGCTGGAATACTCCCTATTAGGTCTGCAACTGCTGCTACCGTGGGCGCGCAGGCTGGGATGTTACTATTGAGGACTTTGTAGTCCACCGTGGCTCTCCACGAATTGTCCGGCTTCTTTACCGGCCATAAGGGGGAGTTCACGTGAGTGGCTATTGGTCTCAATACGCCCTGCTGCACCAATGAAGATATTGCGGTCTCCATGTCGGGTTCTGCCTCCTTGGGGAAATTATACTGCTTTTGGGGTCGGATCATGGGGTCCCCGTCTACGCTGACTTCAAACCCAGTGACTCTCCCACAGTCGTGCTTGTGGGTGGCAAACGCGGTCAGATTTTCCGACACACACGCCTGCAAGTCCGTTGGGACGTTCGCTACCATGAGCTCGAGATCATAACCTCTTGACAGCTTCATGGTGCACAGGGCCCTCTTTTCTTCCCTCCCTGGGATTACGACTACCTTACCTAAACCGCTCTCGGCTCCCCAGAGACAGTGATTTCTCAGGTCCACGAGGATCCCGTGTTCCACCAAGAAATCAGCCCCGAGGATGCCTTTTCCACCCCCCTCACTCCACTTCAATAGGATACACGTCCATGTGGTGTGGAGTGCTCCCAAATGAATGGAGAGCGGGATGGAATACGCGCCAGCCTGTTCTCTGCCTGTGAAACCCACTACTAAGAATGGAGCCTGGGTGGACAGAGGTGAGGCAAAAGGTCTAGCTGTGTGGATCACGGTACACGAAGCTCCCGTATCCAACAGGTAACTACCCTTTTCCCTTTCCACCTCCATTTCCACCACAGGTCTTCTCCAGGCGTCATAGCGGAGCGGACACAAGTAGACGGGCTGCGCAGGCGTCAGTCATTTAGGTGCTTCGGTTGGGGTCTCGGGAGCGATAGGGCCGTTGGCGACCGCTACCTTCCCCTGCGAGGTCATCAGAGACCGCATAGTCTCCAAGATTGACTCGATCGTAGCGGGATCCACAACCGCACCACCTCCTGTTGTTGGGGCAGGGGCTACGGTTGGGTTCTGGGCTGGTGCTGGGGCAGCGGTCTGGGCTTGGGCTCGGGCTTGGGCTGCGGCGAACATTCTCTCTCTCTTATCCTTCCATGGATTTCTACAGTCCTTGCGCCAATGACCCTCCTTCCCACACCCGTAACAACTGCTGTTGGCTTGGGGAGGGCGATTCCCTTCCTGATGCCATTCCTTTTTAGCAGAAGCTGCGGGCCTTGCCTCATGTACCTTTCCTTTTAAAACAGGCGTTTTCCTACCCTTGTTGTTCCTGTAACTGATCGTGAGCTGATCAAGTACTAGTTCCTCTGTGGAGCGGGCATTAGTGGGGTCAAACCATGCTTTGGCCTGCTCCCTCACTATTGGCAAGCAACCTGCTACCAGGCACCGGAGCCAATGAGCCCTTTGTTCATCATTTAGCGCGTTCCGTTCCGGTCCTCCCGGGCAGCTGCGCCGATACACGGGCCACAACCTTCCGGCGAAAACCCGTGGGGGTTCTCCCTCTAGCTGCACTGTCTTTTCTAAACGGAGGAACGGAGTTCCGTCACCCTCTCCTATAATCTCCAGGATCTCGTCCCGTAACAACTCATATTCCCTGTGCCCCCTCTTGCTCTCGTCAGGGAGACACTGGAGGAGCGAGCTGTCCAGGGAGAACAGCAGCATTTTGGACTGTTCAACCCCGTCGCAGTCATTAACTGCTGCGGTCTGCTCCACGTCCCTAAAATGGACGGAGGGATCTCATGACTCGGAGAGTTTTGGGATGTGACTTATCATTGCCCTTTGCTGTTGTGCGCTGTGGGGCATTATGATCTGATTCACAAGGGGTCCGTCCTCGCCATTGTCTTCATTCGGACCGAGCCTCCGGTGTCGAGTTGGACACATCGGCGCCGGCTCCGACTCTACTATCTGGTGTTGCTCTACCTCAAGAATCGCTTCATCTACCGTCTCCGTTTCCTTCCCCGGAGTCCAAGACTCATCATAAGCAGGAGGCGCAGAGGGTTCGGGGGTTGGTTCCTGAACTATCTCTTGTGGAATCAGTCTTTTGGATTCCTTGGCTAGCAATAGCTGGCTCGCTGGTGGGTTTATGAGACACACCAACCCATTTGCCTTGGCTAGGGCCGTTCTCAGGTCCTCTTGCTCCCGGCGGCAAGCGCTGTGGTCGGTGCTCTCAGATCTATCCTCCATGGCCATCTTATATGCTGCCCTGGCTCCCAGAAGTTTTTCCTCTTGGGTCTCTATTTGCTTAGCTAGACGGAAACACCTGTCTCTCATTCTACCTTCACTGGCCTTGGCTTCAATGACCTGACATTTTAAATACTCTACCCGGGTTTCGTGGCAGCGAGTTGTGGAGTGGCGTTCCTGATTCAGCGCGTTAAGCGATTCAATCAGTTTTTGACCTCCCGCAATCTTTTCCTCTGCGTCTGTAAGCAACCCTTTGATCTGGGCTGTTTGTGCTGCAACGACTTGGTCCAAAAGCTGGACTTGCTTCTTGTAGCACATCAGCCAGACCACCTTTTCTGCAGATTTATTATGCTCTTTACCCTCTGTCCACTTGATGGCTGCGTCTAGCGGGCGCCTTTCCCTTAATAGGTTAGATATCCATTGTTTTGTGAGGTTGACTTTTCCAAAAACATAATCCGCTATCCTCTCATCCATCACATTTCGTTTATTCAGACCTGGATCTAACACACTACTTTCCTGCTGCCAAGGTCCTGCCGCGGTCGCCATTTCTGTAGGGGGTTTCTCTTGCTCGTTCTGGTCTCCTGCCAGGCTTTGTGCAATAATTACCCTTGAGTGGTTCGACCCACTCTCCCCTATGGTTCTAGACCTTGGACTTAGATGCAGAGAACTGTAGTGCAGAGAAAGGACTCAATAGACCAGGTTGAATAGCACGAAATGGATGCTTTTATTTTTAAACAGTTTGAAGCATTACAAAATACATGTCATAGGCACAGATTAAAGTAACTACAATCATGCACAAATTTATGAACTTGACTCTATGGAAATGGGGAACACACGGCACGTCGTAAAAGGGGAAACACATTACGATTTAACCTTACTCCCTCCCCTAAATACCTAAACTAAGTTTCGATTTGAGGAACTCGGGATCATGCTCACCACTATCAGAATCGCAAAAAGGGGTTCGCAATCTTTTAGCACAGCTTTCCGTCGTCACGTGGACCTGGAAACTTCTGGCGCAGCTTGTTTTTCTCTCAGGCGATGGGGCAGTAGACACAGCCTCGATGAGCGCTCGTTAAGGTTGAGATCCACTATTGTGGATTTGGGTTCATGGAACAGAACAACACCTCGATGGGATGTTGAGGCACGGAAGTGCTAGGCCCGGAGTGTCCTTTTCTCCAGCCTGGATCGTCGTTTTCCCGAGGGTGTCTTCTCCTTCGGCCTGGGTCGTCGATGATCTCCCGACAACAGCACCCGGGCCACCCTCGTCGTCTTCCCGTCGTGGCCGAGCCTTGTCTGGCTGAACACCGACCACGTTGTCTTTTCACAGAAATTGTCCGTCCAAAGCGTCTTTAAAAAGAAGCGTCTTGATCGATTCCGAAGCTATCGAGGTAGAAGAGGCGCTGATGGACTTTTCAAAATCCATATTTATACCCTTTTGGGACAGTCTTATCTCCCACCAAATCATAGTCCTGTCTTTGTATTAATTTTGGCGGGCAGAAATCTCTGCAGGGGCGCTTTGTCTTGTAACGGGAGCCGGTGATAACTTAACTGGCCTTCCTGGCCGATAATGTCTTTTAATGTCTTTTACATTGTCACCGTGACTCGGTTCGCATATTGATCGGTCTGGAGATTTCCCTTGATGGCTGTTAAACGGTTTCTCCTTTGTACATTAAATAGGTATAAGTGTTCATGCATTGTCCGCCCATATCTTGATGGGCCCCATCCTGTACTTAGAAACCATTGAATATGTATGCTGTTTCCCTGAGTTGCTGTTTCCCTGAGTTTCGGTTTCCCGATACTGGCTTTCGCGGGCTTACTGTTTTCAATCCACAAGCCTGTCTGGCTTGTAGTAACAGAAATCAAATGGTCCAGAAACTGATCACGAGGCCCGGCGGCCATTTTGTATGCCCTTTTATCAAAGGTTTTTCTGTGCAAGCTTACTTTGGTCAATAAACTGTCTTATTTTATCCTGTTTTCTTGCGTGATTATTGCTGAAAATTTCGAATCTTACATATTCGAATGTTCGAATTCGACATAATGCTGATGTTGAGAATGGGCAATCTATCCTTTGGAAATCATGAATGGTAGGTGACAGTTTAAAACATAGTTCAACACTCACAAACTAGAATTATACTGTATAAACAGTCTGCTCACTATATGAGCATGCTTTAGAAGAAATAAAAAGTGGTGGAATAAGAATAAATAAAACGTGGTGGATATGTTGGACATTGTGGAGAGTTAAAAGATTAACAGTTGAACTTCTTCATATCATGGAGCAATAGACTTTCCAATATAAACAGGATGGGTTTGCAGTGTTGTGAGAGGAAAGCATAGCTTGTCTTCTGATATGTAAAGTGCTTGTGCAAAAAAATAAATGACAGTAATGACCTCAACCATGAATGATTAAGGTGTAACTTTAGGGGCTAGAGTAATAAACATCAGTAGAGGTCTCCATTAGCTATAGTATGGAAAGATGGCAGTTGATAAAGCCTATTATTCAAAGATGTTGGGAACAGTTACATCAGGAAGTCTGTCTTCAAAGGATTTAGGAATCTATACATCATGAGGCCTTATCTATGAAATATACCTTTGATCTAGGCAAAATATATATCTATTTTTATAAAGCGGCTCTTCTGTCTGTCCCGATGTCTGTCCCGATGTCTGTCCCGATGTCTGTCTGTCCCTCCGTGTTCTATATGTTTGAAAGTTATAGAGCTTACCGACGCGCGCGTCGCCTCAAAAGAAAGCTTGCGATTCCGGACCGGTCATAGGCGTATTTACGTTTCGGCCGGACAAAAAACCGCGGCCGCGGTATCCGAAAAGCGTTCAGCGTTCCGCTCATTAGCATCTCATTAGCGACCGTGTGACGTCGAGGTCGACCAATCGGACGGCGGGTTCCTGGCGCGTGCCGTCCTACAGTTGAGTGTCGAGTGACTCGACGATTGACCAATCCTACGCTTCGGTGACCTGACCGGTCGACCAATCGGTGCGTGTGTGGGCGGGCCTTATCCTTCTGAACCGAGGTGAGTGGCCGCCATCTTGCTTCCATTCTTTTTCCTGCTTTCTGCGTCTTTCTTTTCAAATATACATTTCCAGCAAAATAAAATTGAATTTATTAAATTGTTTTAAAAAAAACTTCATTCATTTGTAAATATTTTTTCTAAACTGTACATTCTTTTTCCTACCTTTTCCCGTTTTTTTGTTAGGCCTGAAAGCCTGGGACTTTCTTGCCCAGCCAGGCCCGAGCTAGGGCTTCTGCTAAGCTCCTCATCCACCCCGCACCCCCCCCCCGTCACGTTACCCGGGGCAACGGCCTCAGCCACGAGGGTCAGGGTGCGTGCGCAGCAGGAGCAGGTGAGACGCGTCCGGGGGGGGCGGGGCTCGGAGCGCAGGCTCGGAGAGCGGGGGGGGGCGGGGGCTCGGAGAGCGGGGGGGGCGGGGCTCGGAGAGCGGGGGGCGGGGCGGGGCTCAGAGAGCGGGGGGGCGGGGCTCGGAGAACGGGGCTCGGAGAGCGGGGGGGGCGGGGCTCGGAGAGCGGGGGGGCGGGGCTCGGAGTGCGGGGGGGGCGGGGCTCGGAGAGCGGGGGGGGCGGGGCTCGGCGGCGGGGCAGTGATTAAGCAAACTTTGGCCCAGAATTTGCGGTAGCATTTGCCGTCATTTTGCTTTTGAAACTGACTGCAATTTCAGGATTTGGCGTATGTGCAACCTATTGTGGAAATCCCGATGTTGCAATCTGTCATTCACTGCTCCTCCACCAGCTGCACTGTGCTTCCTTCCCCCGCCCCCCCCCCCAAACAGAGCTGGCATCAGTGAAATCTCTAAAAAATCAAACAGTGTATTGACTGCTAAGCAAAGGTTATGACCCTGAAAAATTAATTAAAATTTTTTGCAGTGTCCATTTTATCTATTTTCATAAAAAATTAAAATTTTTAAGCAACTTTAATTTGTTCATCTTTATTTCAGGTTTGCCTTTTGTGAGAGCGGCAATCTTTGTTTTGTTCTCTTTAACATTTAAAAAAAGTTAGAAGTGGATAATTCCCCCCCCCCCCCAGTCTCTCTCTGCCGCCCCCCCCCACCACCCCCCCAGTC